>NC_040892.2:3725000-3792500 GCF_900634795.4 Betta splendens | reverse complement strand
CAAGGAGCGTGGGCAAAGGAGCCAAAGAGCGGAGCTAGAAGAATAGAAATAGCAAGTGCTGCTCAGGGAGCGAAGGGACTTGGAGCTACAACAACGCCAGATATTGAGCCGGCCCCTCGGGCGAACAGGCTGCTCCTGGTCTCCTCTCCACTGCTCGCTCTCTAAGCCACCGGCTGCTGGCCTGTCACGCTGACAATTACCTCATCAACACACCTGGCAGGTCCGTGGGATCTGGGCCGATCCCGTCCATTTAGGGCTGTGCACACGCGACAGACGCGCGCTGCCAAGAAGCACCGCAGCTACGCGCCAGGCCCCATCCGATTCTCATTATCAGAGCAATTCAGTGACAAACATCATCAATTCCCCCCTTTAGTCTCTCTCTCGACGCGTTCCTTCTTATTTTTTTCTAAATTAAAATCTAGCATAACGGCAGAAAACACTGGTGCAGCATAAAACCAGCGGCTGTTTGAATCTCCAGAACATGTGGCAGCCGTGTGTCCGCCCTGGGGGGATGAAAGCTGCGCTGTCCTTTACATACATGGCAGCTCGTTGCCTGTATGGAGGATGCCCGGCCACGGTCACACTCCCTCTGTGACTTAGTCTGCTGTGGGCTCACGCTGACCAACTGTCACACTCCGTCCCCGTCCCTTTCTTGTTAGCCTCCTGCCGTTATCCAGTCTCCATTTTTCACATTCTTTCTCATTCACACAGTCCTGGTGGCTCATTAATGTGTGCCTGCCTATTTTCCTCCAGAGAAAGAGAGACGTGGTGGTGGTGTGTGTGTGTGTGTGGGGGGGGGGGGGTTCACTGGCAGGAGCCCTGCCTCATTAACACTGGTGGTGGCTTGTGGACATTAGCATGTGCACATGCTACACATACACAGACCCCCGTGGTTGTTGAATACACTGTACGTCTTCTAGGAGACAAACCAACACCTGTGCAGCTGCCTTCCTGCGCCAGAAGCCCCTGTTTTCCCCACAGAGATGAAAGGAAGCGGGCGCGGGATAAGAAACCAGGGATGGGGACTGATTGAAAGATGGAGCGGGAGATAGCAGAGCTGGGGAATTTGCCGAGATGACTCTGAGCAGCAATTTACACCTTTCTCATCTGATAACCATCAAATGAGATGAGTGGCGGAGGAGACGGAGTGACGGGACACGGAGGATCGACAAAAGCCACAGAGAGAGTGCTAATTAGTGCTGGAGGAGCTTATTCTCACAATGCATCCCCTAAGAGAGTCTGGGCGTTCTGCTTAATATTGTAATCAGATAATCAGATTATCAGACACCACCACCAGTCGCAGTCCCTCCACAAATTTTTGTTCCTCAGTAGCAATAGAAGCATTGTTGCTGAGGAACTGTTCATTCACTGCTACAGCAGGAAACCAAATGTAAAGACAGTCATCAGTAGTCACAGGCCTTTGATTAATGACCAGAATAGCTGGAGGAGACATTTTACACTCACTGCACTATAAAATGCTTAATTATACCACATAGTGTATCATTTCTTTGTTCTTTATCTTGTTTCAATTTATGAAGTTTTAGAGAAGTCAAAACTATTCATCTCCATTAAAAAGCATCTGCCGTGTGAACACTCTCGCTACTGTACTGTTTTAAATAAGGCCTCAACTCAGTCTGATATACTTCATTCAAGCTTACACCACTCTAGGTATAATTTCTATCTTGTAGGCCACCGGTTTCCTTTTCTGTTGCTGCAGCTTGTGGAGTGTGTGCATGAAAGTGCATTCATTGTGCAGCACGCTGAGCTTTACAACAAAGGCCCATCGATCTGCACACGGTGCAACTAACTTAAAGCTGTATGAATATGGATGTTTCTGTCAAATATGTGTATTCTACAATAATTTTAGAGCATGTGTTGACTATTATTATTTAAAGTATTTTGGTCTGAGGTTGAGGCCTGTGTGTTATATTAGAACTGTGAGCTTGGGTTTTGGGCTACTCCTTCTATAATATTTGCATCTAGGGAAACATTTGCAGGAGTGTGCGGTGCTGAGTTGGACACACATGCCCACATAGACACCAGCACCCAGGAATAGTGACAACTAGGGACCAGGTGGTAGACAACAAACAGAATGAATGCAGAACTGTGCTCCCCAAGCTGACGAAGAGAAGAAGAGATGGCCTCTGGAGAAGACACGATGCAGGAATGGATTTAGATCGAAATGAAGGTTCTCTGCGTCCTCTGCAGCTTTTTCATGCAGCACAGCAGCCTTTAATGGACACAATGAGAGACGATACAGGCAGGTATAATATCAGTGAAAGAGTCCAGTTTCACACACAATATGTTTGGACTTTTGGATTTCCTTCCTCAGATAAGATGATAGATCTGTTCATTACCTGGAACCATGTCTGTTTTCACATGCATTCCTAGAGTGAAGGAAGGATTTCGTTTGCAGATAAAGAGACATGAAAGGGAAAGACAGCAGAGACACTTCCAAGGGAAATCCTTGAGATAAGATACGCTGTCTCACACAAGAACACGAGCCAAATGCTGGATACTGGATGTGGAGCTTTGAAAGGACAGATGAACAGGCTCACAGAGGTACAGGTTGTGTTCACCGTGAGGCTGATGGTCTGCTTGTGGATAACAGAAATAATAGTTGGTGCCTATAATACAAGAGGAGGAGTTGAAAGCGCAGTATCAGGAAGTTCATACTGGCCCGAGTTGTGGTTGCCATGCCGACCGCAAAGTGTCATTTCAACATTTTTCATCATATTTCTCTGTGTCCTGTATTGAAAACACTTTTGCCAGTACAGTAAATTACACCCATTTAAAGAATCACAGTACAGCAGAGAGTCAGAGGGTGAGTCCTCTGAGTCAGAGTTCAGACTATGAAATGACCGATCAAATTTGACCTGACTGAACCTAAATGTTTGTCTGTGGTTCTAGTTCCTGTTGTACTTGGACTGAGTCATTTCTGCTTGTTCCTGACATCAACTTTTCTTTTGTGCTATGAGTTCTACACTGAGTGTAAAGAGGTGAGGTGAAAAGAAGTTCAAATTTCAAATTTAACAAATGTGTCATTGTAAGAAAGGAACCTGTAAAAACACTTTTTATTATTAAAAGTTCATTTGTGCTTAGTCATTTCTATGAGTCCTAGGTCTCAAAGTCCTTGTCCTTTATTATGAACAATGGAGCCGTTACGATATTCTACAGTATATGCAGTATTCATGCTGCTCTGTCCAGTGGGAGACCATATTTTTGGAACACAACGATTATTTTTTAATGATCACAAATTCTCTAGAAAAATGTCAGATATTTGGATCTGTTTCATGAATAAGTGAAGATATTTTTCCTCAGCATCACACGGAGCACACGCCGACTCTCAGGCACAAAAGCTATTACTTCTGCTGACTCCCACCATGATTTCCCCACTGATATCAACTTATGCACCTGGTCTGTTCCAATTTATCTTTAGCCTTGTTACTCCTCTCCTGGTTTTCCTGCATTTTATTGCACCTCCTTTCTCAGGTCCTTTTTTATGTTTGACTGAATGCATAAAACTTTTCGTTCAAAATGTTTGGGTTTCTGAAATGTGTTGGGGGAAACATACAGTACAAACATATAGTATTAGATTGATATATGATTTAGTCTGTGGACTGAAATTCAAATTCTGCGACCATTAATGAGTTTCCTTTAGATGGAATATTCAGTTTTGTCTTCTCTATATTTGCTTGTGTGAAAGACACACTGTTAGACTGTGCACTTATAAAAATAATAAACAGCAGTGGAGTCTTGACTGGGTCCAGGTTCAGGCCAGGGGAGGTCACAGCACAGATTGATGAGACGGCAGAAAACAGAGAAAAGGCTGACGCTGCTTCTTGGAGGGAAATAGATAACACTGGCAGGGGAGTGTTACTCCCCTAGGTCGATTATTAAAATGGAGAAAGCTGTATGTGTGCGCAGTTCCTGCTGACAGTGGCGGAGACTAAAAAGACTTAGGGTCACATGCTAACAAGGATAGATGCATATATTGGTAAATATCGATTGAGCTGCACACGAGTCTATGTATCGATGCACCCGTCTGTCTGTCACACCTCCGGCTCCACGGCTGCTTCGCTTTCAACCGCAAACCTCCGCTACACGTATGAAAACACACGGAGATGAGCAGCGTCCTGCGTCAGTGTGGGGAATAAATAGACTATCACTATGCCAGGACTGTGTGTGTGTGTGTGTGTGTGTGTGTGTGTGTGTGTCCTGCTGTGCTGATTTCAGCAGGAACAGATGGTCCTGCCAGGGCTCTGCACCGTCCACAGCCTGTGAGGAGACTTGGGAGCGGACGTGCAGTGGATGCACGCGTCCTGCAGCTCTCCTCCGTTTGCCGCCAGATAAAGTGTCGCGGGCTTCCTTGAACGGCGCTGTACCTGCTTTACATGCTGCACATGCACGCACGCACACTTGACACTGACTGTTGCAGTGCAAGTGATATCCTAGTGGTCTGGCCTACTTGTCTGTTCCATTGACACTTAGTAGCTTAATCTTGCTCGAAAGGCTCTTCACTGCTAAGCTTGTGTTTGCCAACACACAAAGCTGTCACACCCCCCAAGCCTTTTGAGCACGGGTGTGTGTGTGTGTGTGTGTGTGTGTGTGTGTGTGTGTGTGTGTGTGTGTGTGTGTGTGTGTGTGTGTGTGTGTGTGTGTTGCCTGAGCACATTTGGTTACAAACAGAAATTCACATAAACACCAGTTGTCAAGCTTAAGTTAAAAAAACAGACACAGACACAATGTGGAAGCAACGCTATTCACCATGCATGATTATCACAATGCTCCTCATATCACCTCCATTTATAAGCGCCATGCGATGTTGTTTATATCCCAGTTATGAAGTGTGCGATGAGGGCAGCTAGGGTTGTCCAGATGTGGACTAATTCCCTAATGGGATCCTGTTCAGACGAGCAAACACACACACACGTTTGTGCGTTGTATTCCTGTCTCTCTGTCCATTTTCATTAATAAAGGCAGTGGTGTAGCAGGCGCTGCCAGGTCCACAGATTAGCAGGTCCCAATACAAACACTATGCTTTGAAAGACTGTTTTGATTAATGATTTGAATAAAGAATGTACGATTCTAAATCTACTAATTCACAGACATCACAATAGCGGGCTTATTTGTGTACAGTACAGTGAAGGGACCAACACATGTAGTACTCAAAGTAACTTTCCTAATCAGGGGTCTCCATTAGTTAAACTAATATAACACTGTCCTACAGCCTTTTACAAAATGCCTCAAATTTTCCTTTTAGTCACCAGCATCTGTTTATCACTTGCCATAACAAACATGAGAGGACAAAAAATAAGAAATGTATAAAAGGAAGAAATAATAGAATTCATACTTTATACTCTGTCTGCAGGTTTGGTGCTTCACTACACTTCAGTTGCTCCTTTTCGTTGCTATTTAATTGAACATTGTTCTGATTCACACGTGGAAAGCCCTATTATTTTACAGTGCTAATGTGTGTGTGTGTGTGTTGGAGGGGCATCAGATTGTCAGAGACAAAAGGAGGGAACAGAGAGCGAGAAAGATTCCGCCTTAACTTTTCCCTTTGGGATTGGTCGCCATAGCTACGGAAGCATTTTCAGCTGAGCGGGAGGCAAACATAAGGAAGTGAGAGAGATAGACTCATAGCGCTCGTTAGGATAACGATAGGTTTGGGTGTTGATGATGCAGAATGTAAATGATCTAAATATAAAATAGTGTCGTTTACAACGTATCAGAAAGTGAACGTGCTACAGTATTTAATTCCAGGCCGATCGTCATCTGAGCTCTCTGGGTACAATTACTAAAGCACAACTGCCATATATAGCTCAGCAGCCATCTACCACCAGATACCTGGATGCAAACAAAAACACACGAGGTACAGCGGAGAAAGGCAGTGACCCAAAATGCTCCCCTGATGGAAAACAGACACCGATGGCATTAAGAGCCTCATCTTACAACAGCACAATCAGCCTACATGTATATTTCAAAGGCTACGGAAACTGTGACAATGGGCTGTCACGCTCCAAGATTAGTGGAGGGCACCTTTAAAAAAGAGGAGGGCACAGGGGGTTCGTGTGTCCACGCTGGCAGCAGGCATACAGTATCGCATGAAGGCAATTTGTCAGCGTCTGGTAACAAATCTTGAGGAAGAGTAATTGAACTTGTGCATTGAATAACTGAATATCAGCCCCGGACGTGACGATTAAAATCTGTGTAATGGAGAGATCACCAAGAATTAATACAGACAATCCTTCATTGACTTCCTATACCTTCCTTTCCAACAGCTGAGTTGGGAAAAGTGCTATTATTGAGATACCCTGCTTGTATCAGCACTTTGTTGATTATTCACCGTACGAGAACAGAAAGTTATCGAAAATTGTGCTTAACGCTGGAAACAACGTCTCAGTTTGTCTCTGCAATAGGTTTGTCAATATTTGCATAAAGTACAGCCAACGTTGCCGGCGGTGAATTATTCATGACGACTAAAGGAAGGAGACGTCCTCCCAGACAGGGCTGCTACATGCAGTACAGTACACGGCGCGTGGAGAGGAGGCATGAGTGACTGTCAGCGAGACGGCGCGTGAGGAAGGGAAAGAGGGAGCGAAGCGCTCTGCCGCGTTCATCAGCAAAGTCACTGCTTTCTCAAGGACACTGCGGCTGAGGGGCAAGAAGAAGAGAAGGAGCGGCAAACAGGGAGGAGAGCGTCTGCATTTTGAGGTCGCGTGAGATGAAGAAACGTGAGAAAATGGCAAAGCTGCGAGAATTAGGAGGGGAAGCGAAGAAGAGATGAAACGCTGTCTAGGTCAAAGAAAGTGGATCATGTCTGCCGTTGTGTGCCTGTGAACACACTCACTAAAGAATTTGGTTCCAAGACTTGAAGTGATGTAAACCCTGTGACCACAGCTGCACCACACTGCCACTACTGGTGACTGTAGATAACATGTTAAACATATGGGATCACGCAATTTTCCAGCGCTGGTTTCATCTGACAGGAGACATTCAGTTCATGAAATAATATTATTATTATTATCATATAAAAAGAAAAATCCTCATTTTAGAAGCAGGAACCAGTTAATGCATTGCCTGTCACTCGATGCTTATCATAGGTGTTGCTGATTTGATTTCTCTTGTGACTCAATGCTTTTAGCAGCACTAATGCAAACTAAATTGGGAAAATGAGCCCCCTCCCCATGCGCCATAAAGAACCAATTGTGCGGCGGCGGTATAGTTGGGTCGGACACACTGTGAAGCAGAACGTGGCAGCCTTCCCTTCCCGGTTCGTTCTCACCAGTGATCCACTTAACCCTCTCCAGGAATCAATTATCCACACAGAAACACACGCACACACACGTCCCAAAACACTCTCACTAAGAATGCAGGGGCAAAGCAACCCTTCACATACAGTATACCGTAGCATAATGCAGTCGTGGACACAAACAAACAACCAGACAGGAACAAAAAGATCGACCGCAGGGAATAATTCATGCACTCACCTCTCCCTGTCCCCCTTTGTGTTAATCCACCTGCTTCGCTTTCAATGTCTAATGGCTTCTCTCCGTCTGGGTCAGAGCAGGTCGGCTTCAGGACGGCCTGAGAAGACACGGAGGGTCAAAGGTCAGCAAACGTGAGCACGGCAGCACTTAAGGATCATGTTCAGCTTGACTTCTGCACGAAAACAAGGTCGAACCAAGACATGTTTAATTAAGTGGCGACGTGAAGGACCACACAGAAAAGCGTGCGTGTGTGTGACACTATGAAATATAAAATGTAAACGTATACATTAACTATTTTGTTTGTGTAGAACCTGCAGAAATACTCTAGAGCACATTTGTAACTTGCTGCTCTAAAAACTGACTTTGAGAAAAGCTGCCTATGAGCTTTTCTGCATAATTCTCGCAGCATTAATCACTTTCCTGCTGCTGCTGACCCATTCGTCTTTCATATTCTTAGCACGGCAGAGGTTAAAAAGCTTCTTAGTTTAATGCACTGTGACAAGAGTCGAACATGCAACCAATGGGCGATAAGCACCTGCAGCTATTCACCTTTAAACTACAGAACTACTACATAAACTGATTAACCGGAGAAAAGTGTTCTTAATATTCAAACGTGGGCTTCAGCTACTTCTAATCTCGTTTAAGCCGGTTGTACCTTAACATTCTTTGTCGTACGTTTGGGAATTCCTGCTGTTATTTCATAATAAGGCCTGCTCTCTTTGCTGTCAAACAGTTTTAACGTGCGGCGAAGCTGGAGCGGAGGCTGGGTTTGTGTTACTGTAGCAGCACGATGGCGGCTTTACTCACGGGCTCCACGTCGGGCTTGTGTTCGAGCTTCAGCCCTGATTTATGTGCAGCACAGTTCGATTCCTCCCAGCTTTTCAATTATTTACCATCATTTCACAAGATCACACACTCCTACTTCACAATGCAATATTATGAATCGCGTTGAGATGGCAGAGGTGCAGCTGTGGTCCCACAAGTAGCAACAGATTGTCGAAAATGGGGCAGGTCTGAAACTGGGGCATTAATAAAACTGCAGACCTCCTGAGTGTCATTAAACGCATCATATTCTACGCGGTGACCTCTGGGCATCTGGTTTAAATTGCTACTTATACTCATTTATCTTTTATCTAGATTTGATTGTAATTTATGAATCAAACAACAAACAATCTTTGTCAATCAAAAGCACCCTCTAATGGCTGCGCAGTCAACAACAAAAAAAATCTAAGCACAAGAACAAATTTACAGTCTTTGCTTTGTGCTGCTTGAGGAGCAGTCACACCTTGGATGATGAAGCATAACCGAGGTGGGCGTTGGTGGAATGGATCAAATGTTATGCTCCTGCAAGACAAACTGGTTTTTAAAATCCAGTCAGTCACACACACACACACACACACACACACACACACACACACACACACACACACACACACACACACACACACACACACACACACACACACACACACACACACACACACACACACACACACAGCGGTTGTTCAGGGGTTAATGGAGACATATGGTCGGGTAATGGTCTCTAGTGAGTGACACGTGTTCTCGATAGCGCGCTCGTGAGAAAGACAAACAAGCCTTCAGTTAAAGCTTTATTTAATTTGTCGATCCCTCACATCTCATCTGTAAGCCGTCGCTGCCGGTGGGGTGTCAAACTGAGGAGCAATAGTGCGATGAGGCGTTAACAAAGACATCACTCTATGCGACGGTGGGCGGTGCAGCGCCGGAGCCAGACTTTACAGCCTGTAGGAGCTCGAAGCGCTGTAGTGACACGTTTTAGGCACCATCACCGTCAGCGTCCGTGTGAAAACCCCAGCCAGAACACGGGAGCACACGTGCGTCCGCTCACTTGTCTCCATTCGCACACCTCCCAAGGCTGCGCCAGCGTGTTGTGCGCCGCTGCATGAGACCCCCTGCTCCATGATGAAAACAGGGCAGAGCGCTGGCTTTCTATCTCCTTGAATAAAGCTAAGCACCCTTCAGCTGGATGACTCACCCCCGCCATTAAGCTATTCATTTCCACCAGCATTAAAAGGAACGTATTCACCTGGCGCCTCCGAGGACAGTGAAGAGATTCAATTCATGCGTTACAACTCGCGACCTTCCAACTTTCACATTTTCACGCTTTCATGTTCGGGCTGTCCTGTCGTTGTATCAGTGGGAGCCCTCGCAGTATAATGTGGGGTGTTGCAGCCATTAGTCCAACAAGTGCTATAGCAGGGCACTAGAGCCAATAACAGCATGTTTAGTGAAGCGTGGAGACAAAACAGGTTTACTGCTTTGCTTGCTCTAAATAGGAACAATCTCTTTAATGGCTGAACATTCACAAACCTTTATTTCCTAAAAATAATGAAAACTCTAAAGCTGCTATTTTCAGGGTAAGAACGTTGGACTGTTGCATTCAATGACTTCTTAGGTCTCTTATCTAGTTGTTATTGATCTGATAGCTGTTATTTTACAATGCAGTAACGAGCTGGTTTTACTTTAATGTTTCCTTCAGGCCTTATTATTATTTGTTTTTTTAGTACGGACAATCTGGAGCTTTAAACCAAAGTGAGACTGATTTGTCGTGCTTTTAGAAAATATAATAGACCATTTCATTTATTTATCCATTTGATTTACTGTCCAATTTACCGAAAATAAATCAATGGCAATGCTTTTTCTAATACTGATGCACTCTAACAGTAATTATGACATGACAGAGTACCTTTAGCTTCACCAATGTAATCCTAATCCACATAATCTGCATTATGAATCATTTTCATTACAGCAGTGGCTTTGCATGCACACGTATGCATTAGAATCTAAATAGATCATTTTCGAAATGAATTCAGTTCTCTGTGAGCTCTGTGTGTGTGTGTGTGTGTGTGTGTGTGTGTGTGTGTGTGTGTGTGTGTGTGTGTGTGTCCTGTACGTGCTACATTCTGCACATTTCTCACCCGAGAAGCAGCAGGAACCAGACAGTCAAACCAGAACTGCTGCACAGCTAAAGCAAGCGAAGCCCTCTTTTTATCCACTGATACACACCTTTACACCAGCACAGACACACACTGGGTCTTTGTTTCTATATTTCCTCAGTGCTGGACACAGGCTGGCACATACACGTCTGCTGACTAGGCCTTAGGTTTGAAATTCCAATCAGGAAGCGACTAGCGGTTGAACAATGGTGAAAGCTGGATTAAAAAGTGGGTGTGGGATGTGAAGTGAAGCCAATATGAATATGCAAATGAGAAGGAGATAGAGGGATTAAGAGTAGGTGTGAGGACATGAAGGCTTGATTTGCATGGTAAAGATATCAATAAGACTCAAGTTTGCATCCCTCCCATAGCTACAATAGGGCAAGTGTGCAGTGGAGTATGGTACCGTAGGTGCAGTGAGAGCACATGATGTCTGAAGAGGGAACATGGGTGAGAAATGAAAAGGGAAGTGAGGACGTGACAGGTACCACTGAGTTTTCAGGTTCAGCGGGTTGTTCCTCATTCTTGTTAATGTTGCTCATGTTCCTTCCACTCAACAACAAAAGCCACATATACATGTGCCACTGAACAGGAATCTAATATCACAGACATACCAGTAAATAACAGCACACGCAACGCTTTTTATGTTGGACCTGGAGGAAAACGCCCAGATCTGCTAAAGGCCCCAAGACAAATTAGAAAAGGAATGATTTGCTGTTTAGAGAGGAAGTGTTGCTTTCTTTGCATCGTATCTCACCGCTATTGATCAAAGAGTTCCTCTCCCCTTTGTTCTGCCAAAAAAAAAAAAAGAAATTAAAAAAGTAAAACAGATAATTAAATCTGTAGTAAGCAAAATTTGGGAGCAACTTTTTGCTTCCCTCAAGCTCTGGGACCAGCTGACTGTTTATTCAACGTCTCACACGCTGTGTTCTGCAGTATGCATGGATTAATGGACTCGCTGCTACGCTGCAGCTCCAGTGGCAGTTTGTGAACCCACACCTATAAAGACACCTCTGTTTCAAGCATCAGCAAAGCACCCTTCTGTTAGACCTCTATGGTATCCATACAGCAGCGGGTGCTGGGTTGTGTTTATCTAATGGACGGGGCTTAAACGTTTAACACTGAGCTATTCTGCAGCAGACTCCACTACGCTACGGACACAGTTTTCTGTGTGGATCAATTAGAACCTCTAGCTTAGTTTAGTTGTACACAACAGAAAAGCAGATTTCTACGTGATTCTTAAAAAAGTTCCTCAAATTCTCAATTAAAAGCAAAGTAGAAGCACACTGCAGCTTTTCAATAAAGCATTTGGCTGTATAATGGTCTATTTGCTTTGTATGTCCCCTGTGAAATGTTTCATTTAATTCAATGAGGTGTGCAGATTTATAGGTTTATAGACCGTTGATGTGGTGTTCAGCCAAATCTACAGTCTCATATCAGACTGGCAACTCTCACAGCACAGGACAGAGAGGAAAAAGGAAAAGGAGGCCTGACTTCTTCTTTCCTCATTCACACTCATATCAACACACACAACACCAAATGAAAAAAAGTGACTAAGTCTCGCTCTTGGCTTCCTACAGTAGCTCTTAACAAATCCAAGTTTTGCCCAATCATTTCCTTTCTTTCTGCGTTGCCATAGTTACAGCCTGCCTCCTTCTCTGCACTTTAGGAAGGGTGAGGCTGTGTGTGTGTGTGTGTGTGTGTGTGTGTGTGTGTGTGTGTGTGTGTGTGTGTGGACTCAGTTGGCTGTTTATTAGGTACACCCAGCTAAAAATACTAAAACCTTCAGCTTCTCTTCTCAAATATACAGTAGGTGTTGTAGAGATGCGCTGATGTAGCTGTGTGATCAGTTTATAAAATGTTTGTATGAAAGTATGGAAAACTCCCACCCATGAGAGCAGAATCAGACATTTAATGTCAACTTGTAGGCTTATTAGGTACTATACAAGCTAAAATGTGGGTTAGTTGCTTTATGTCAAAGAAATGCATTTAGAGGCTTTGCATTGTATGAAAATGCCCGAACTGTCTGTTTGAAATAATTCCTTTGTATTGAAAATGTGTTTACCTGTCAGGATGCTGTGACGTACGAAGTTGATAGAAAAGAGTGAGACAATTGGTAAAAAAAAGAGCTCAAGGAAGTTTACAAGTGCAAACAGAGCAGAAAAGTACGGTGAGAGACGGACCTGTGTGTGTGTGTGTGTGTGTGTGTGTGTGTGTGTGTGTGTGTGTGTGTGCCAAAGGTGTAAGTGTGCCTCAGAAGGTGAAACATAAGAGATATCACCTTGCCAGCACACAACAACAGTGTGTGTGTGTGTGTGTGTGTGTGTGTGTGTGCGATTTGTTGTTTCCTATCACATAGATGACAAGTGATATAAACACTTCAACATATTACTAAAACTCCCACCATCTGCCACTTGACAAGTATAAACACAGTCTCCTCTTACGCTGCTATTTCTTTATCTCCCTGCATCGCTCCACTTTTGTCCCTGCTCTCGCTCGCTGCAGTGCTGCCATCCGTCATCATTAGGAGGCGAATAGATGACCCGTCCACACCTGCAAGTATTCTGTCCCTGCACTCTCAGGAGGCCACAGGAGAAGTGAGGAGAGAGGGCAGGAGAGGAGAGGACTTGTGCCGTTGATTTATTTGACCCAACTTTATAGAAATCAAACACTACTTCTGTGCGTGTCACCCGCAGGATTAATACTAATGAACGCAACCGATACTGTATTATTCTGTCTTTCGTCATATTGCCGTGCGTCTATTCTGATATAGAACTATGCATGTGCCCTTTGTTACAGCTCTTCTTTTCTATGGCTATTTCCCATTTTGCACTGATTAACTGTATCTGGTCATTTTCTCCGAGCGCATTGTGCCGTGAACATTACCAGGACTGACACTTTTTCTATAGCCACAATCACAACCCATTTACTACACATTTACTCTCTACCACTCCAGCTGAGTGTCTCAATTCTGCGAATATATGTATTATATAGTGGCCTGTATATTTGCTTCAACGAAGAAGAAAAATGAGCCAGTGAACATCCACTACCTGCTTCCAACAATGGTCCTAATGGGCTTTGAGCAGTTCGGCCTGTTTAATCTTGCTGTACATCGTTATTATGTCACGGGGCCCAGAGAAGAAGGGAACGGCTGAGAGGAAGGAGGCATATGGATGAGGGGAGGACACGCAGAGGACAAAGTATTGTCTCCTGTTAATATGTAAAAATAACTCTGCTGCTGCCTGGTGGAGCTAACTGGGTCAGAGAATTCCCAGAGAGAGAGAGGTATCGCATTGATTCGGTCTGTGGTATCAGGATGAAGCAGAAGTCGGTCTCTCTTCACCTTAGGCTGTGAGTCTGAGAGGCATCTTTCTGTGCTACGTATGTGTCTATCCATCCATCCATCCATCCATCCTTTTATTAATCTGTTCTTTGCAGCTGCATTGCCCCTCCATACAGCCCCCTCCCCTCCCCTTCTCCTCTGTCCTTTATTCTTTGGTCGACCCCCTCCCTCGTTCCTTCCTCTGCTAATAAACAGAGCCTCCACTTTATCACATACACTTGCTAGTCTCTGGCACAGTCTGAGTTTCTGTTTGGCATCTGAGCTTATTTGTCTCCCTTTCTCTTTCACTGTGTCTCTTCTGTCTCACTGAAAATACACAGCCCACGAAAAATACATTTGTGCAACACAAATGCATGAACACGTTTGATGTGCAGTTCATTTATTATTTAGGCGTTTATTAATGATACAGTCTGATTGACTACATCATGAACTAATGATTACAGTAAAACAGACACCCTTAGAAGAATTTGAGTCTGTATTAATATATGCAGCACAAAGCCCTGACTGTATAAGTAATGTTATACCATATCACAGGTTTATACTGTATTTATGTATGGGATATTTAAATTTAAGCCTTTTTCTCTACTTCTCAGTTGCTGTTTTTCCCTAAAATTAAGCCAGCCGCAGTGGATTAAGGATTATTTCTTTGCGTCACAGGACAAAGTCAACTACTCTCAATGCCTTTTAATATTTGAGGAGTGAAACCGTGGTGTGCTTCCATAGTTTCTCTCTTACAGCTTTGAATGTTTGAAAAGTCATCCCATAAAGCAAACTGTTCTTGGTGTGCTGTGTTTCTAGGTTTTTACTGTTGCACCAACTGCAACAATGCAGCTGTAAGACGTAGCCATGAAGCACACTATGTGCACCGGTCAGCAATTCTGAGCAGTAATTAAAATCTTTATTGATGAAGAAGGCTGTAAGCATACTAACTATTTTGCAGATAATTTATCTGGACGCTGTACATAGTGCACCAGCTGTGCATTTGTGAGTTAACCACAGCTCCTGTGTACAGTAGTGTGTACAGTACATTCAGAAGATGAATGGCTATAGGAGCATTAATGCACCGAGGGCTTTTCTACATATGTATGCGTTTGCTTGAACTGAATAAATGGTACGGTCATTTTCTTAGCAATGCAATGCAATAATGTTTAAGGAAGGGGAATGAAAAAGTTGAAAAAGTGGAGGTCAGTCTACAGTAGAATAAGTATTTAATTTCTATTCCTGTGTTGTCCTATTCATAATTTTAATGGATATTTATATAATATTATTCTATAATTCTATAAATGCCACCAAACCATTTCTGTTTTGATGTGTACCAGTGTATAAGCTGAATGTAAATGAGCCCAGACATTAAAATAACTGAGCAGCCCTTCTTGGCCGAGCAGGTCCTTCTTGGCCGCCTGACTAGGGGCAACAGAAATAGCCTCCGCTGACTGTGGTGTATGTAAGACACTGAACCAACGCTCTGAGCTCCCACACTGGTGCAGCTACACCACCTGTTGTATTTGGGCTTTTGCTTAATGTGTTGGTGTGTGTAATGTTTACAGGCTGCACAAGACATTATTATGTTTATGTTTCTATTGGAGAGCAGAACTGAAATTGGAATAATGCACATTTACTACCCACTGCAGACCTTTAAACCAAGGGCCCAAACACTGAATTGTGTCTATTGTAAAGAACAACATCATCCTTGTCATGAGGGGCCTTTAGTTAAATAAACACAAAGGTTTAATGCAGCTACTTTAGGTCTTTGACAGCTCACACTCACTGAGTGAGAGCACAGAGCTTCTGTATGCAAAGAAGAAAAAACAGTGGATTGTTGTTTAAACCTTAATGAACAAATAAGAACAATAATTCTAAATAGCATAACAACCCTAATATAACAGATAATCTAATACCTTCCCTACCTTTCTAATACCTACCTATTAAATAAGATGGCTGTCATGTTATTAAAGCAGTTGTATGTTTCTTACACAACAATGCTAAATATTGTTTAAAAAAGATTCAAGTACAAACACATTAAAGCAAAAAAGTGATTTATTGGCTGAACAAGCAGCCAGAAAATCTAAAATTCAGCAGAACTGAAACGATCACATACAGTAGCTTGACATGATGATACGGTATGTGTACAGGCAGAACCGTACATTACTGAAACACTGCTATTATGACAGAAAAGAATTATGCCGGATAATGGAGTCAGTGACTTATGCAGTAGATGCAGAGGTACAGTAAAAGAACCATAATTCCACACAAGATAATAATTTAACTGGTGTTCATACTTTTACCTGCAAAGCATTTCATATTGAAGCTTTTTCTCAAAGCTAAAGTTACCAACATTTTTCATAGTTTTAAACTCATTTTTGTGACTAACAATTGTGACTAATGATCCTTCATTTCTGACCACAGTTAAACCTTCCTGTTGCAGCTTACAGTCCCCTAAAGTTCGAGTGAGTCCCGCTTTGCTCAAGTGGATTCAGACTTTGGAAAGGAGCCAAAAAACAGAGCAGGACCACGATGGTAAAGAGCTGTAGGAAAATATTGACTTTTCTGGCTAAGACAGGCTTGATAATTCAGTGTGTTTGATACGATCTCTTCTTCATGCACGTGTAATTTAATTTCAGAGATAACTCGCTTTCTTAAGTCTGCTGCTTGTTTTGGTCCGTCCATTACAGTTCACAATAATATGCTTCACTTTCTGGCATCCTGAAGCCGGCAGGTCTCGGAGGAGACGCTCCCCTCGGTCTGTTGGGCGCAGAGCCCTGCCGATGAAGGGAAGCTGTTCAGACAACCTATTTCTAGACGTGATATTTATTTTGTTCCCTTGACGTGCTCATCTCTGCGTGTTCTACATATTCTTGTCATCTTTACGGGACCTGTGGTAGACACCGGTGCATTCCAGCAAAAACAAAACCTTGCATGAACTCTCAGTTTACTACTACCCAAACTTTCTAATTTGAAGACAAATCTGACACCACAGTCTTACAAGGAAAAGAGAAATATCCAAATAGCACCTGGATTTGTTGACGAGGCAAACAGTCCTCACTCACTTCTGAATGAAAGTCTAAGAAGCTCGGTGTTTCAGCACCATGGAGAGCAAACATCCAGCAATAAGAGACAACAAACAGCAAGGTTCTCGAGGACTCAACAGGTAAAGATGATTAAATAATACATATCACTCATGGATTCCGCAGCTACTACTGCTCCAACAATGCTCCATTCACATTTTCATAACAGGGAGATAAGTTACAAAATATAAAGTCAGAATACAATTACCTGACTCATGATCTGTGGTTATTTGTGTTACTGACAGCAAACTCCAGCACCAAATCACATCACCTAAACAGTGGCTGCATTTAACAGGTTATTTTACCCATAAGTAAAACCCCCTCTGTCATATCGGCCCTATTTTTATTAGCCATGACCTTAGTCACACGTTTGTCCCACTGGCAGTTTGGCTGTTTGTTCCACACACTGAGCTGGTAATATGAAGTGAATGAGCCTCTCAGTGTCAAAGACCTCAGGCTTTAAAGCTTCCTGCAATAAGAGTTCACGCTGCCGAGATCATGACACAATATCAGTGCTGGGTTTCTGGGTCTGTTAAGCTTGGAAGCAGACGGGGTGCTGCAGGGAGACTGGCAAAACACTCTTCAGCCTTCTGGGGATTTTGTGTCATAAACTCAGTTAAACAGATACTAAATTAGAAGGAGCTACAGCTAAAGATTATTTACTAGCAGCTATAAAAGTTGAGTTTTTAGTGCAGTAGCAGAAAGTTTAATGTGTATGCGGAGAGAATTTCAGTAGGTTGGGGTCAGCAATGAAGTCACCCCATGTTCAGTGCTTACTCCTCTAGAGGATTGAAAATAGATCTGTATCGCCTGGACCTTATACAAAAGGTAGAGGGAGCATATGGAGGTTTTATAGGTGATGAGGAGGATCTGGATTTGGAAGAGTTTGGGGACAGGGACTCAGGGAGGTCATGCAGGATGGGACTGATGTGACAGAGCTGACTGAGAAGTTCTGAAAGACTTTTTTAAGCCAGTGCGCATGTTGTAACCGAGTCTGGATATGCTGAAAGCGTAGAGGAGGGCTCCTGCAAAATAGATGAGCAATATTTTTCAGATCAAAGAGCGTTGTCTGGTATGGTTCATATGGTGAGGAGTGAGTGAGGGGTCAAACATAAGTCTGAGGTTTTGAGTCTGAGAGGAGAAAACATAGAGGAGTAGCTGAGATAAACGATAAATCAACAGGTTACACAGCTCATGTTTTCTGTAAAACTAATATCACACAAAACCTGCAGGTGAATGCAAAATGTTTAGAACATCTTGCTCTAAAATAGGTGAACTAAAAACATAAGCACAATATGCCATCATACAGTACACATCTGACACGCTGTTCACTCATGGCTGGATATAGAACAAAGGGTGGATTTTATTTATCCTAACTGAAGGCTTCAGACGCAACACAGCAACAAAAGCTGCATATTCCACACACCAATTACTGCCATGCTTATCTACCACATTCACAGAAATATGACATCTGTCGTGTGCAACACAGTCTAACAATCTAATAATGTGAGCGGCAAGAGGACAAGATTCAAATTTAAATATTAATTTAGCGGAGGACGTGTATGTGTAGACTCCACTTTCTGTTGACAGCATATAAAACCATTTAACATTTAATACAAACCGGCAGTGAGACGTCTTATTCACAGTGCACACGTACAGTAAACGCTGCTGTACACACGTCATGTTTTCAAGTCGTTTCTTTTCGTTTCAGGTCCGCACACACAGACACAGGCAGCCGGCTGAGTGGTTGCCGTGCATACGCAAGTCAGCCTGACGCTGATGTGTGTGCTGGAGTGAGACGATGATGGGGCTCAAAGATCTCGGGAGAAATATAGCGGTGCTGTGCCTCTGCTCACGGGCGTGTGTGCATGTGTGTGTGTTTGTGTGTGGAGGGGTGTGTTACTCTGTCTTTTATTACCCCAGGGTGCACAGAAAGCATGGGCAGCACACCTCTGTGTATCTATGACGCAGGCTCTGCATGAGCACATAGTTACATTAAGAATAGATATTTTTCCGTATCAATAACACACAGCTCTACAAAGTCTGTATTCTGTTTTAATGTGGATCCAAATGTTCATGTCAGCATGCGAGCACAGGCGAGAGTCTGCAATCCCATAAATCCTACTTTATTAGATAAACATCCTAATCAGATAAAGAAATGTCACACACGCTCCGCGCACACACAGCATCTCGCCGATAATCTCCGTTACCAATTACGGGGCGATACGCAGCAGCTTAACATGAAAGCAGCAATTAATCTGTTAACACTGGTCACTGGGTCAGTGCAGTCGAGAGAGAATATCGCTCAGGGGCTCACGTGCACACGAAGGAAAAGTAGTAGGTTTGAAGTGAAAGGTAATTTTCCTCAATTCTGCAGCAATTTAGTTCATTCAGTTGGAGCGTTTTTCATGCTCATTACCGTCTATTGCCTAGTATTGTGTTCTCAAACGGTGCAATACTGCAAATGCGTCCCCAGACTGTTTCCCATTGAAGCTGGCTAGCACATGCGTTACGCCGGTCCGATGGACACAGAACCCTCTGAGGTTCTAATGCACTCGGTCTTGTCAGTAGAATATCGGGACTGAGATATTTCAGGAACCACATGCATAAATTAATACAAAGAAACGTGCACTTTGGCACCGTGACAGTAAAATACAGTAGTTCAACAGAACTGCAGTTTTTTTCCCAACGTGGTTGATGGACCCATACTGGGTTTCACACTGGCAATTTTCCAGTAGGACTCCAAACATGGTTTGAATAATGGTCTGCTTGGTTTGAATAAATAGCCTGATCTTCCAGGAAGTCGGAATGAGGACAAGCTATGGTTTCCCTGATCTAAGCTCATTTTCACACACTTAGCAAAACTGGGACACAAGAAGCTGCATGTGTGTGTGTGTGTGTGCGCGCGCGTGCGTGCGTGCGTGCGTGCGTGTGTGTGTGTGTGTGTGTGTGTGTGTGTGTGTGTAAAAAAGAAAGAGAAAATCTGTCCGGGTCTGTAGCACTAGGTTATGAACATGTGTACAACACGTGTATTACACAGTATGCGTTCTCTTGCTGACTATGCGTGGGCGTGTAAGTGAGAAGGATCGATGTACGAGGCAGAGCGGAGAGGTGAAACTTATTGAGCCACGTTAGCTTAGCAATAGAGCAGATGGCTCTCTCATCTGTTGTATCTGTAGCCGGCAGTGTGAGAACACCGTGCACGCATGTGTACATGCATGTCATCATTTAGACTTTGCCAATTATCCCATTACTAAGGTGGTTTAATCTAGTCTAAATAGTGCATTTAATGCATTAATATTCCCTTCCTCTGTGTGTACTGTATGTTGCTGCTGCCTCAGGTATATACATCATCACATCAGCAAATTAAGTGGAATATGTAGAAAATGGTCATAAAATCATCTCTTGATAAATAAATCCATGTCAGACAGTGCAGTTATATTCAGATTTGGCCAGACACTCCTCCATCAACTCAGTCAGTTTACACTTAGTGTAAACTCATACTAGTTTATCATGTGTGATTGCACATATGGTCATGAAGGACTGTGTGACATTCAGCAGATCATTTACTTTTCAAAATTGCACTGAAAAAGGCATATTAATGTTTTCCCCTCAGTGTCAGTCTGATCAAATATAAAATATGTTCTTTGAGGTTTATTCCACTTTGCAGAACAGGGATTCTACATAAACCAACATTGTGTGGTTTACAATACCCTCTGGAGCGTTTTCCCTTGTAATAAAAAGTGTCAATATTTGATTTGATTATTTGTGCAGAGCAAATACGTTAAACACGTGTCTGCATGTCCTGTGTTCTTAACCCGTCTGCCTAATTAAATACATAATGAACGGGATCAAAACTAGAATAATTTGCATAAACTCTGCTTCTATTTTAATCTCACACTTCAACGTCTGCTTGTCCTTTCAGAAATTTAAGAACAGGATTTTTAAAACCGATATTATCTTAAATTAACTAAATGAATGAGTGATCAGTTCCACTTAGATACTGCTAAACATGGCAAATAACAGATATGTTTACCACATTATTAGCTTTTTTCTGTAAAACTATAAATAAATGTATGAGCTTATTGCATCTCTTGACAAGTCCTGTATCTGAAAGGAATTGTTATTAAAAAATCAAAAGCCCTTGTGTTAATGAATCCATTGTTTATAGTCTAGAATAAACAAACCGGACACGCCATTTCCTCAGGAAACCTTGGTTATTTTTATGTTGTTGTCATCTTATTGTGAAAGCTTCCTTTGTTCTACTGTAAAAGCGGCAACACAAAGCCAAACTTCATGGTAGCTGCGACTTGAGACGCTGAAGCCTGAGCGATTCATTTCGGGTTCAGTGTTTGCGTGGACTGGTGCAAGCTGTGGCGCAAGGCACCTTACATGGCCATCTCTCGCACTCTCTGCTTCTGTCTGTCTTGCTGTCTGTCTCCCCCTTTCTCTTTCTCGCTCGCTCCACTCTCATCCCTGTCACTTCAAGCTATTCCTGGATTCCACGCTGAGGTGAAAGCAAACAGGAATGGCTGCAGTTGCTGTTGGCAGCAGCATTATTTTCTGTTCAAAGGACCATTCTTCCTCTTGTAATACACCCCCCCCCCCCCACACACACACACACACACACAGTCAATATTCCTGTGCTGATGGCTTTGTTCCTGAGCCTGTCTGGAAGATGTTTCCTCAAACATGTTCGTGCAACGGGAGCCATTTTTGCAGATGGAAAGCGAGGGTAGCATGTGCCTGTGTTTATTTGCATGTGTGTGTGGCAAACACAGTTGAAAATGAGATATGGTCAGCTGGATTGATCTGAGTCAGCACGGTGCAGATGGGCCCTTTATTATTGCCATGTGGAGGAATATGCAAAGCAGTAGTGCACTCTTTTGCCGTCTGCCCTTTGTTCAGTCTCCACTGAACCACAGCACAACTGGGACTTACCCCAACTCCCTGTTGTGCTTACTGGAACCTTGGCAGCCATCTGCCATTTCGGCCAATTAGGAAAGCTTTTACTAAAGCTTCAGCCAATTGGATTAGAGCTACATTTCCTTGCCAGATGAGGCTATAAATGTGCTGCTGTATGCTAGAATCTGAGAAGTGGTGGGCAGACTCCTGTTTCGCTGATAAGCACCGGGCACCTGAATAGACACACACTCTATGGCAGCGGAACCATCGTGAAAGCATGCCGTGATACTAACGTGCGTTGCCCTCAACTAAGATTTACCAACAGAAACATCAAGCACACCAGAGTCCACGAAGGCAGGAGATCCAGCACACATGTGGACATTTTTAGAGAAGAGTAAAAACATAAGAGTAAAGATCAGAGAGTTGGGTTTCATGGTACAGGCATTTCTGGAGAGAAGGTGTACAGCATCAGAGCTCTCCTTGTAATCATGACATCATCAACCTGAGATCAACAGCAGCTGCTTTTGACCTTTTTCCTCCACATACATCACTGATTCCTATTCAGCTTAGACTATAGCCTATTCACCTCAGTATTCATGTTAAGACAGGTGTGTTAATATGTGTGCAGTAATATTTTACAGTGTTTATGTGTTTACTATATTTAGCTGGATTCCATCTTTTGTTTTTGATTTAGTGTATTAATATATGTAATTCTGCTGAATGTAATACATATAGAATAGTGTTTACCTTCTGCTATGATGAATTGTAGGATCTAACCTTTGTTTACTGTATGCCTTTTTTCCATTCAGCACAGCACACCCACTTTAACTCAGTGTGATTAGCTGATCTGGAACCAGGGACTATGAATTTCCCATCTCAGGGTTGGGCAGCTCAGAGTTCAGGGTTGGGTTTATTGTTTGTTTAACCTGCTTTCTGGAATGAGCCCCAGACATTTTACTAGAGAGCAAAAACTAGAGAAAAATGCTCTTCCTGACCTTTCTTTTTTTATCAAGTTTTTTTTGTCTTATTGGAAAAAACACGTGTGATGGTGAAAGACTTAGTGGATGTTTTTAATAATAAATAAACTTACTTTTCCTTTATATTATTTATATTGTAATTCTCTGAGCTGGTTAGAACCAAACAATGTTTTATTAAAAACATTTAATATGATCAATTCTATTAAACTAACTAACTGAATAGTAATTCATTAAGTTTGATCCAGGAATAAGGTAATGATAAAAGCTCATGGCAAAATGGCGAAAAAATATTAACTGAAATAAACACGAAAAAGTGAAAAACATCTATTAGATTAGACGGACTGCACCAAATACAAAAACATGAAATGAGCACCATTTCTCAAAGAAATAAAAATAAGAGTAAAAAAAAAAAGTAAAAGAAAGCCATCACGAACATACTGTACCAATTTGCTCTATCCCTCTGTATCCCCCCAATACAGGATTCACTGCCAGATAAATGCTTATGAGAAAGAGCCTGTGAAACTGTGATCCTGTGTCCTGGACCGTATGCAGGACAGCAGACATGCACACACTTCTCCATCTAGGCCAGATCTGCTATTAACACTAATGACGAGGATATAAAGAATATTAGAGAGGCCAGAGAATCATCTGGCTCCAACAAACACCACGTACAAAAAACCAATGGGCCGGAACGGAGGGCAAATACGGCCCAATTAGCGTCAAACACAACATTAACAAGAGAAATAGCGACACACTTGCGGCTCGTTTTGTTTGCGTAATCCTGTAGAAGTGTGAAAACATACTGACACGCTTGTTGTGCTCAGGTTTTGGTTGATGATCGCTGCACTGGTCTTGGCACGCGAACCAGCTGGTCCAGCCAGAACAGAAAGCAGTCTGACATGTCTTTAACTGGCATTCACTTCATTACGCGTGCACACACACATACACACAAACACACACACACACACGCACGCACACACACACGCACACACACACACACGCAAAACAAAGCAGGTACTGTGTGCCCACTGAGGAAATTACATCAGTTCACTAACCGACTTTTAGTTCCCTAAAACAGTATAGAAAGTGCCGGCTAATTTAATAACAAAATAATACGTAAACAAACATAAGATTGTAAACAAAGCTAAAACCAGGACCTCCGCGGACCAGAGCTGCTATAAATATGAAGCCATAAAACGCAGGTCTCCTATAGGATTCGTTTCGCGCAGCACAGTGCGGAAGTGGCGGCTCAGACACCTGCTGAGACGGATGGACCAGTAGAACCGCCACCGCCGGTTCCTTCGTGTGCTGCTCGCTCGGAAATTCGGCTAAACGTCGAAGCATCTTCCCTCAAGAACCGACTGCGAACGCGGCGCACAGGAAACTTATCGTTACATCACGTGTAGGTTCCTCTTTTTCTTCTCACGAGCGAACGCGCCGGTGGCCAAACATTAAGTACAGATGTAAAAGTAGCTAACGTGCTAACGTCGATATCACGTGCGAAGATGTACTGTTAAGGTCCCGATACTAACTGTGTCTGTCTCGGGTGCACGTTGAGCCTCCGCAACGTATAGAAACACAACCTCAATAGGAAAGAAACAGGAGCCAACTTACGGTGTAAACAATAAGATGCAAAGAGTCCGTCAGTGACATAAAACTTATCCGAAGCGGCAAAAATCCGACGCGGGCTGTAGTGTTTGCCCGCAGTAAGGAGAAGACACGGTCCACGAGCGCCTTGACAACCGGGAAAGCGAGAAAGCGCGAGCGCAGAGCCGCTTGCTGGTTTCTCTTTGCTCAGGACAGGAGAGCGAGAGAGAGAGAGAGAGAGAGAGGATTGCTGCGCATGCGCAGACTGGGTATATTCACTCGGGTGGAGCGTAGGGCTGTAAAAACCTTAGACAGAGCAGAATACTATATTAAATCCGTTCACAGTGGCGCGAACAGAAATATATATATGAATAAATAAATAAATAAATAAGGAGTCACTCTGTGGTAAAAGAAGTACCACTGTTTACAAAACAGCAAATCCCAGAGGTGAATATTATATTGGTATGTAAAATGTGCAACTACAACAGTAACTTATTCAAAACACAGATTTAAACCTTAAATATATATGACTTCTTCATAAACAACAGTCAACCTTAATGCAACAGTGGGCAAATGTGGGGCTGCTGATATCTCATAACTTTGCCTGCTTGGTCCATGGTTTTAACCTTAACCTACAAACCTCATTGATGTGACAAATAGGCTAGATGTAAAAAAACATCAATATTATGAAGAATATGCAAATACTTTAACTACTCTTACTGCAAATTTAAGGTATGGTAGTTTGGTTTGTTATTACACTACTCTACTCATGCGCAATGTGATTGATGTCATTACCATGTTACAATTGTTTTCATGTGTCATAACTAAGATCCATACAATTTGGAAAACATGGGGAAAAAATAAATGTGTTCGCAGTGTCCAGCTATTTTATCCGCTTAAGAATCCAAAACCGGTGTAACCTCAATCCAGATTACAGTCACACGAAATATATATTAGGCTCTAGGCTATTTCTAGTATGGGGGGGGGGGGCACTATGCTGCACTGTAGATGGTCTCTGTGCGAAAAAATAAAAATGTTTCAGGTAAAAGCGGACAAAGTACAAAGGGCAGTAAAAGATGTAGTATGCTGCATTTAAGTACATCTAGGAAAAAACACGATTTAAAACAACCTATAGGAGAATATCTTGATCCTCTCTCCATCCAAGAGAAGCATGCTCTCTCTCAGACAGTCTTATAAATAATTCAGGAATAAAAAGCTTGCCTCTGCCTGCCTGGCTGCATGCAGCACCAAAAGCATCTCACACTCCCCCTTGCACGGCGTCAGTCTATGCGGGCATTAGCAATTAAAACAAACGTCGAAGCAAAATAAAGTTCAATCAACATTCTCGTTAAGCAAATGACTGCGGCCGGTCAGACAGGTCAGTCAGGGATTACGAGGCTTCTGTCAACTATCAATAGGCTCGTGTGCCTGCGAGACGAGAGGAGGCGAGAGGGGAGCGCAGGGAGGGGGGAGAGGGAGGGGGGAGAGGGGTGGTTGAGTTTCAATGCGCACACGGTGCAGAGCAGCCAACCGATGATGCTGTTTGTCCTGTCCGTGGATCGAAGCGGAGCACACGATCAACCGCACGCGACGACCAATTTAACCCGCGTCTTTACCGCACGCCCCCCTCTAGCCGAGCGGCCGCGGGGCGGGAAAAGTCCACGGCCAGCAACAACAACAAACATCTCTTACCTGCACACTGCTCCGGTTCGGGCTGCCGCGATTACTCCCTCAACGAGGCTTTCAGCGCTGCCACTCACTCCGGGCTGCTCGGCGCTGGGCGAGAATTTAGACGACGGGATTTGCTCACGTGGTCGCGCTCGGCGCCGCTAATTGGCGGAGGCGCACGAGCCGACGTTCGCTCGCACCTGTACGGAGAACAGTAACTGTACAGAGGGAGAGAGAGGGAGGCAGGTGCGACAATCTTTACCATATTAGTAACAATATTAGTCAATAGTTTGCCAGTTTTCCTTTTTCTGTGACATATACCAACAGATTGCTGACATTTTTTATTTCAATTTTAATTTACAAACTGATTTGTATTATCTTGTGATGTCCAAAGGGACACTAATCATATTAGCATAATTAAAAGAGTTTTTTTCTTTTTATTTACAGTAATTGAAAAACCTCAGTATAATTAGACGCATATTTCTAATTTCTAATAATGTCTACATCAACTTTTATTTTCTCATTTCCTGTTTGGTCAGATATTATTTGATGAATAGCTTTCAGCTTATTATGTTCCAATTAAACACTCATAAACAAGCTCTTTGGCTTTAAAAAAACAAATTTTATTCATTAGTACAACCGCATGTAATTAACAGATGTAATTCACTGTGGTATAATATTTACAGCAGTATTGCATTAACATCATTTACAGCCATTAGCGCTACTCGTAGATTTACCCCACTGGTTTGTCTGCTACACACAAACACATCAAGCAGATGGTTTAAATACCATCTTTGCGGTTGAGGTTTGTAGACGAGGCAGGAGCAAACATCGGAATACAGCCCGTAGCCCATAAAACATGTACACAAGCGTACGTACACACAGTTATTATCTACGAACGGAGGCCTCGGCATAGTAGCAGTCAATGGGGCGGGGGTATTTTTAGATTTCATGTGGGTTGCAGATGCTGCTCTACTCAACCAGGTCACAGGAAACAGAACCGTGTTTTCATTTTAACACCCGATGCCTTCAACTTACTTTTATTTTCACTATCAGCATTTGCCGTTCTATATTTAGAGCCGATTATTCTCTCAGATTTCATTTTATTTACTAGTTCTGGCAGATCAAACCAACAACCGTCAGCCGGCCTTCAGGCTATTGGCAGTGGCGTCGCTACACGTCTTCCCCTCTTCCCAGCTTGGCCTGAATTAAGAGCATGTTGGGTGTTTCTAGGGTAACTTAGGGCCTTTATAATTGACCGTGAGAACTGTGACGCAGATACAGCTCCAAACCCAGAGCGTTGGCAGTGAATCATCCTGTTGGCTTCCGCTCAAATCCAACATATATCATATGGACCGTTCGTATGTGGGCTGGTTACTAGTCGTCACAACCACAGCGGAGGCCTGAACGTGTCTCGTGTTTCCAGTCTGGAAAGGGTTTCGCTCGGTTCTGGGGAGTCAGGGGATGGGAGACTTATTATCCAGGAGAACAAAAGCTGAGGAGCAGAGAACAGAGGGATCTTCCCCTCCTCCTGTTTCCTTCTATCTCCTCCTTCATCCACCCCCACCGTCAGCTCTCTCCATCCCCCTCCACACACCAACACAAATGCCTGCCATCTGACACCCCTCTAAGGAGTTCTTTTTTAGAGTTGTCTCCTAAAACACAACGCGCGCACACACACACACACGGACATTGTTCGGCGTTTGCGAGGAGCAGCTCCTATGTTCTCAATCCAAGGCGGAGAACTGGGCCAAGTGGCATAGAGGGAAGCAGACGGCAGGACAGACACCATTGCTGCACGTTAATCAGGCTTATGTGCACGTCAGTGAAGACAGAGAGGCACCAGGACCGACGGGCGCTTTCTGCTGCTGGACCACACTGTGTGTATCATTTTATTTGGTGCCATGCCACCTGGCTGTGTGACCACAAGCAGGACATGGGGAGTTTCCTGCGAGTGTGTGTGTGTGTGTGTGTGTGTGTGTGTGTGTGTGTTAGGAGTCTTACTGGGCAGGACTGAACTTTGACGGGCAGCAGATGGCGGTGCCAGCGTGGCACGGGCGTGAGAGCAGGTGGACTCGCACACATGGATGAATGCAGGCTGCTCTAGCTGTGGTCAGAAAGCAAGGGATGCTGGGAAGAATCTCAATGCTGACCCCATGTCAACTCTGAATCCAAATTTATCCGTGCAGTTTTCCTACCACTTTCCTTGCTTATTAGCACTGATGATTATGCAGCTCACAGGTTTAATTTCTGTTTCTAATTAAAAGCCTTTGCTCAGTATATTATTGTGGGGACAGCGTGTCACTGTAAACAAAGAGGTAATCTATCACTAAATGAACACCGTTCCAAACAGGACAATGCTGGTGTCAGGCAGGTGATGGGAAGTCATTTTCATCTGAGTAGCACTGCTGCAATAACATCTTTTTGCGCCGATGGAAGTCTGCTACGCGTGAATCAGCTGGTTTGTATTTGCTCACGTATGCACGTGTAAACATACGAGACGCACGGAGCTGCGGTCTCGGCGGGCCGCGGCCGAGCGTCTCCATTGTGGAGGTATGATGGATGAGGTGGGAGCTTTAAAATGCAGCGCTGTGGTGGCGCTGGGTCCGAGGCAGCGCTTCCCGTCCACACTCTTCGTACCTCCTGTTATTGTGGCTGACGAAAGAGATGTTTTGTATTGACTTTCCTTTCCCGGCGTCCTCTTTTGTCTCATGAAAGGTGAAGACAAGATGTGCTCGACGAGGATCAAACGCAATGAGCAGATGATGACACACCGACGCTGTGGGGAGATGGATTCGCTTTGAGGGCATGTATTAATGTATCTACTAATGGACGGGATGCTTTGTGTCTGAGCTCTTAGTCGTTTGACCTCATCTCCTCATGGTGCTCACAGAGTTTCACACGCACATGGTTTTTGTGGGTAAATAATACTGTAAACACTTGTCGTGACAGGTGACGGTAAGGTGAAACCACATCATTGCCCACACCCACCAACTCACAAACAGCCAGCACACAAAGCTGACAGGGCTTTGCAGCTCAAGCCCCCGGCGGTCACATGTGATTTCAGCTCGTCTGTCTAAGCAACATACAACCATCAAAACCTTTCTCTCAAGAAATAAATCAATATTCAAGTCATCAACGCAAAAATACGACAGCATCATTAAGAAGTACAATCAGACATTGATCTGTGTGTTTGGTGGCAGGTTTAACGTGATGCTTGACCTCCTGCTCCTTCACTGATCCATATCTGCCCCAGACCGTGACCTCTGAACTCCCCTGTACAAGAGCTCATCCTCTCTGGATCCCGTTTATCAGTAATTTACCTCTGTATTGGCGTGTGTCACCTTTTGTTGACACTTTCATTTTTCTTCATTTTATTTGCTTTTTACTTATTTATGTACTTATACTTATCTTTATGCTTGGAGTCCTTTATTTGTGTGAAAAGTCAAGAAAGTGACAAGGTGAAAACTGAAACATGACAATTGTTGATTTCATAAATCCAACAATTGTTGGGTACAAAAAATGTCATATTTTATATCTCACTTGTGTCAAATTGAAGCTCAAACATTCACAAAATCTGCTTTTTATTTTATTTTTATTTGTCACAGTACACATTACATGTAGAGGACGTTGTAGAATCAAACAGCTCCATCAGAGATTAAGGAGGGGCATTCAGGGACCTTTAAGTCTCGTCACTAAATGTTAAAGGCTTCCAAAGAGCACAAAGGACGCACGCAGGGACACTCTCTCTGTTGCATGAGTGCACATCTGCACACCGGCCCCAATACAAAGCCTGAGGAGGCTTCAAAAGTGCCAGCACACAGACACAGACTAAAACAGACCGTCGGCTCGATGATGCAAAGCGGTGAAACCTGCAACTCATCCTTTCAGTCACTTTTGTATCAGTCGGCCTCGCGTGAGCCGCCCCGGAGGTGCCTCAGTCTGGCCACGGCGATGTGGTGGGAGGACGGGAGGAGCAGCGAGGAGGGACACCAGCGAGGCCGCAGCAGCCTTTACTCATATTAGCGTCTTCAGGTCCACGAGAGGCAGTGCAGCCTGTTCCACCTCTGCGCCACATGCCCGCTCGTTTCTTGCCAACCACCCGGCTGGTTTCTCTCCCGTCGTCCTACTGAAAGTCTCGGCGCTTTCATCTTCCCCCATCTTTACATCTGCCCATTCAAACCCTTCCTGTCCATCTCCGGAGATTCTGCCGCAGCACTTCAAAAGCAGCAACGGGAGAGAGAGAGTCACCAGGAATAAAGAGAGAGAGCTAAACTGGAGGTTGTTAGTTAACGCAGAGCATTTATTTCCTCAGACAATGGAGCTGAGCCGACTGAATATTACGGCATTATATCAGAAGCAAGTGTTGAGAATGACTGTAACCTGAGACCAGACGTCAAACCCTTAAATCCATGTTACACGCAGAAATCTATGTGTCTGAGTGAGAGAGAGACAGGAAGTGTCTGCTCGGATCCTTCCATCTGCTGAGCAGCAACAGACCTCACATCGGATCAGGCCGAGGAGAGGAAATAGCAAACGACAATATTTCAGCTCGGCCTTTTCCAAATTTGTCAAATAGTTTTGCTTGTCGATTTTATTCCCTCACTTTTTGCCGTCACGCTAACAGTTTTTTTTTTCAAATATTCATGTGGTTACACTCCTCAGAGCTGCAACGCTGGCACAGTTGTTTTAGCAGCAGTGGAGCCATGCAACGCCTCCCTGATAATAATAATACCTGATATAAATCATGGACGGGTGTTCTCGCTTCATTCTGGCTGAGCCACATGTTAATTGGGTGCATGCATATTTGTGATGTGTGATAACTGCTATGTGAACGGGTGTATTTCAGTATCGGGTATAAAGAGGAATGTAAATCCCTCCGTCTTAGAGCTGTAGAAGTTATGTGTGATTGACAGACCCCCGTCCTATTTCTTTTGTCCATTTTTAAATCATTCTATTCCTTCGCCTGCATTTCTCAACCTCCCAAACTCCAAAACGTGTGCGTGCATTCCAACCCTCCTGGTTCCCTAATGATCGCGCAAGCTCGGGATTTTGAATGTTCTGCTGAAAATGAGCGCAGGATTTTTACATGTTTGGGGCTAATCCACTTCTAATGTGTCCCGAGCCGTTAATAAGCTTCTTTTATTTATGAGTCTGGTATGTTGGGTTTAAAGGTGTTAATTACGGTTCATTTTTAGGGAGGCAGCTGTCTCCTTCTTTTTTGGGACCGTGTGTTTCATGTGTCAGCGTCGATCGGATCGCAGACGACACGCTCATGCATGATGATGTTCAGCTGAATCTATGAACCCAAATATTTGTTCTTTTGCGTAGATTTCCTTCATGGGTGTTCTTTATTCAGTGTGTGTGTGTGTACACAAATGCAAATGCGCCCACACAAACACTTGCGAGAGGATCTTACTGCTTTTCATTATCCTGTCACTGATAGAAGAATTTCATTTCCGCTGGGGAATGGTCTATTACAGTTAAACGTCTTCTTACGGATCCTTTGACAGCTTTGTCTCGTAATTAAAATCAAAACACAAATCCATGAAAACCTTTAGCGCAACAGTGGCGTTGCATAAAACATGTAATTGACATTTACAGCAACTGTAGCTTAGATCCATGGATCCTGGATGACACTGATTATAAATCTGCAGACATCATGAGAATATCACTCATTTACATCTTGATAGAAAGAGGAATAGAGCAAACAGGAATCAATGGGGATGAAAAGGAGGAAGAAGAAACCACATGCAAACAGTATCATGTTCACATTATATCACAGCTATCGCAGCTATCACTGATCAAGTCAACACATAAATGTGCTGGAGAGAAGGAGCGACAGGGTTAAAGATGGAGGAAGAGAATGAAAACAGGCTGCCAGGAAAATATATCCAAGTTGTGTGTATTTTGTGAGTGTGGGTTTAGCCGTGTGCCTCTGATCCTCAGGCTGAGGCTGGATTCACACCTGCTGACGATTTTTTTCCCAGACACTCAGAAATCTGTCACCTCCATATTTTTTGTCTGTCTCTCGCTGTCAGGTTTCCACTGATCCTTCTTCCACACTTCCCCTCGTCTGCGTTCTCTCTTCAACTTTAGCATTAATTTGTTTCTCGCTTCAGTCTTGGGTTTCGGGGCACAGACTCTCTTTTTTCTAACCCTCATATTCTTGATCTCTCTCACTCTCTTCTCACAGCCTCCTTCTCATTATTCCCCGCGTTCTCAGTCTCACACTCACCTCTCCTGTGACTCCATATTCACTCTTCTTCTCCATTTATTCCTCTCAGTACAATTTTTGAATAATGAGAGCTGTGATCTTAGAATCACACCAAAACAAGGAGGATTTAGGTTAAAAAACAAAAAATTATTAAAATTCACTGATGGTGGTGTGTGTATCTCTCCTGTAGCTCCTTAGTTAATTCCTATTAACGTAAAATAGAAAATACAATTTGTGTTATGTGGTCCATGAAACACTGCATGATGTTTTGTGTTAACGTCTATGTCTAATGTCTCTACTTTGCAGTTATTTGGTCCTAAACCTAAAGTAATTAACTAAAATCAATGTTTAATTAGACCATAGTTTATTACCAGACGTTCTATTCTACCTCCAGGGACCATGGTTTCATCACAATCCAACAAACCATAACTTTTCTTCCCAAAATAAAATAAAATGTCATCACAACGCCGTTTACATAATCAATGTTATTTAAATCACCTGTCAGTTGTTCCTCCTGTTACAGTGCCAGTACAAAAAGATACAGTAGAAACCTTTTACGTACTGCTCTACTGACTGCGTTTGGATGGATGCAGGGTGGATATTAGATGAAATATTCCTGCTTAAGGGCTTTCAGAAGAGGGAAGAGCACACACACACTTGCACGCACACACACACACACACACACACACACACACACACACACACACACACACACACACACACACAAACACACACACACACACACACACACACACACACACACACACACACACACACACACACACACGCGCGCGAGAGGGGGGGGTATTTGTCAACAATTTCATGTAGCGCTGACAGTTGTTGCTCAGCTGAAGAGAACATCTGAGCAACGAGGTCGAGTGTTTTGGTATTTCTGTCATGCCCACATATGTCAGGGTTCAGTTATTTGCAGGATGCAAGGGCTCGAGCAAAAATAAAGACACTGAAGACAGAGAAATTGTTTATTTCTTACATATTTCTGCTTATTCCAGGACCCACGTGTCGAAGAAACAATTGGTTCTTACTTTCTGCTTGAGAAATTACACTCAATCAATAGGCAGCAAATAAAAATAAGTCTTGACATCTTCTTTGAGATATAGGGAGGTTGCACAGTATAAAACATAATGTGCAGTAACTGAATCAGTACTGAGTTCTCAGGAAAGCAACAAGCAGCCGGCCACCTGTTCCTGGAACTATTTACTGAGACAGACCACCATGTGAGTGTGAGCATCAGAGACATATGGCAGAGATGCACTGTAACAGTCACGCAGTTGTTTTCAGGCCTCGGTTAAACGTGTGTTTATGCTCCACATGTAAGTCATGAGTGATCATGTCTAATGATCCTCAGCCCAAAGGAATGAGAGGTCACCAGGATGCTCAATGTAACTGACTAAAATCAATGCACTCAGGCTAATGGCTTTGGGAGTCAGTGTACCTCAGAGAGTGTGGTCAGGGATGAAGGCATTCATCTGTGGAGAAATTTAAAAACACGTAGAATAACATATTATGAACCTGTAAATGAGTCTGATTGAACTGATTTACACACCAAGATATTTATAAGGTAACGGAGCTCACATTCATCAGCCATAGTGTGGAATCATCCGCTGCCTGGGGTCCCTACACTAATGTTGGCTGCTGTATTAGGAGTTTGATTTATTACATGTTGAGACAAATCAATTCATACATCCATTAAAGTTCCTGTGGTGCTGCAATGCAAGATGCTGCACATTAAGACAAATCCGACATGTGATAAATCTACCTTTTAATACACATTACACTGAAATTCTTCAAAAACAAATTATGCTAATGAATGAATTCTCAGTGAACCAGGGGACTTTGAAAACCATGCACAGCTAGGACTAAACAGAGGCTGTGGCCCCAACCTGAGTCTGCTTGGAAACAACACACCCGAATTTCGGTGTCTAATTATATCATCTTCATTATTGCCGTCTGTCTTTTGTAAAAGGTTGAAGGAAAACATATAAACAAACAAGTCAAATAATAACAATTACTGTGTAAATAAACACAGCTGGTGTGGCTGCATGTGAATGGATCACTGGTTCCTAAATGGTTTCTGCCCAGCCCATTCTCTTCTGCCCTGATACACACATTGATTAGATTTTTAGGAAACTGTGACAGCAGCAGCGGAAACTGCGCAAGTTAAAGAGTTTTTGCACACAGACGTGGCACAAGACTCTCCAACCACAGAAGCGCCGACCTTGGAAGCCAGAGGCAGGTGCTCCTGGTCTGAATCGTCTCCTCTGTAGCTGTAGCTGTAGAAGTCGAGCTGCTGCAGCGCTGTTTAACCACTGGGCTCCTTATGCGGCCCAATTTGCTTCTTAAAATAAACCCCGATAGCCGTGTTATCACCATGAGCTCTCGAGTTCCCTTATTATTTCCAAATGAACGGGAATCATTCAGTCTGACTCATAATATCAGCAAACACACAGGTGGAACAAATAACACACAGTGTCTCTGTTACAATAACTGCACTGCAGGGCGACATATTGTCTGACGAATCAATCTAGTGTCACTCCACTGTTGTTTCACCACAACATCCTGTTACAAACAGAACATAGTAATCAGTAATAACCACATTTATAGGCAGAATTGACATTCATAATGTTCACTATCATCTTTTCTGTCATGTGTGCTAAAAGGCACATTCTTGCACTGACCAGATCCCATTCATTCTAATTTGAGGCCAGCCAATCATTCATTGGGCCTCACACAGATTTGTCTTGCAAGTCTCTTGCGTCGCAGAGCAATAAAAAAATAATTGATATAAAGAGGTAGGTTAGATGGAAGAGGGAAGTAAATTACTCAGAATTAGAGACTGCGGGGCACTTTGTTTGGGGGCCGCGCAGCCTAATAGCCCCCAGGGGAACAAACCTGGAGGGTTACGAATATGAAACATGACGCAGGAAAATGGATGGAGGTGTGTGTGAGAGTGATGTCACGTCATGTTAGGTAGCATGTTGTAAACAAAGGAGGACTTAGCAACATGCTAAACAGAATTTGGTTGAACTGGATGGTTTTATGAATACTGGACATATAAGTCCAGTATTTATCAAATAAATAAATAAATAAATAAATGTTTTGTATGAGAGCTGAGAGAGCGTAACCGAATATGAAATGGAAAATTACAGCCACGCTAAAAACAGGTGAGGAACAGAGATAATAAAGAAATAAGAAAAAAAATTGCACTTTATATGTGAAAATGAAACACGACCTCAGGTTAACAGAGACTAGTAGCGAGAAATGCTGGATGGGGGAGGGAGGGGGGTTTGGGGGAAGGAAGCGGCACGCGGGGGGTGAGGGTTTCGACAGATGAGGGATGAAACCAAACACCTGACGCTCCACTTCCTCTGTTTCTCTGCTGAGTGCAGGATTCCTCTACCGCGTGTCTGCTCACGACAAGTCGAGATGAAGGAATACTTGCTTTTGACTAGAACAGGCAACCGGTTCTAGTCTAACTTCCAACTTAAAGCTGGAAGAGAGCTGCAGCAGCAGAGTCTCTTCTTTATTCTTTTACATTGACGCATAAATAGTTAGAGAAGTTTAGTGATTGTGTTCTGAAACAGCTAAAAGCTGCTAGTGTGGAGCACGGTGGCGGCCCAGTGATGCCGTGGGGCGCCTGGTTCTGATGTCCTGCTGCAGCTGCTCACTTCATTATTACCGTCCTGATACTGTAGTTCTTTTCCAAATGTACCGGAGCGTTGCACTGAGGAGAAGGATGGAGACAAAGGGGAGGCCACAGAGGAGGAGAGGAGAGATTCATCAGGCTGATTACACAACCCTGGAGGCTTCATTAGCTCCATTACCCTGGAAAAACTGGAAATTACCCTATGTTGCAAACATTCACAGAATATTCAAGACAACTTTTCAAATCACTCACATTCATATTTATTATTGCCTGGAATTATGGCTATTTACATAATTTTAAAAAGTGCCATGTAAAAACCTTTGCCAGCACCAATGAATTATGCAGAAACTGTGTCATTGTGTGGGAATAAAGCAGGTGTAAACTGATGGTTATATAATGGAAATGTTAATTGTTTAAATGTGTTTTTTGGAGTGATGGTGAAACAACTGGCAACAGCAGCTCGTCAGCGGAAAATCTTCACCTGGTCCTTCATTTGGGACTGATCTGGCCTCAACAAGCTGAAGAACAACCATTAGCTACTTACAGTATATCACATCTGAACTAAGCATTTCTCATTTTTGGTTTTAACCAAACCTGAAATTTTCACTATTTCCTTGCAGATTTTCCGCGCTGCCGGCTCCTCTCCTCTCTTTACTGGCAAACAGCTCCGTCAGCTCCTTTCTCCCACAGCGTGTCCTGCTGTGATTTCCATATCGCCAAAGGTCACCAAAGGTCAGAACTGCAGCGCTGCTAAGATCCACTTTAAGGTCACACCATAAGTCATCTCAAGTTCATTTACTGCAGGAGGACTCAGATATTCTCAGTATTAGCACTTTCACCTCCCTTCTGATTGTTCTTACCTGCGCTCTCAGCATTTGACCTGCACAGTCGCTGAACTTCTCTGAAGATGACGCTGGACATCACGCGACGTGTTTATGGATAACCATATATATTCACTTCAACGTCCCAGGAGCTTAAACCATCCATGAGCTGAACACGAGCACGCGATGGAGGGAAGTGAACGGAAGCGCTGCTGAGCTGAGCTGTCGAGCGGACAGAATGCTCAATCGCGCCTCATTTCTTTGAATTTCTTTAATGAAACTATAACAAATGCGAGTTATGCTTTAATAGATAGAAATGTGAGTCATCTGTAGGCGGTCTGACACCGTGGTCACGGCCAAAAAGAATTTCCATTAGTTTTCCTGTTCATCAGAGTCAAACCGCCAGGTTATTTAAATATTTTTAATGTTTTATTTTAAAATTTATTACAATAGTCAAATCAGTGAACAATGAACATAAACACTATGTTAATGAAATATTCATCCATCCCATTTTTGAGCCCCTTTTACTTTGAAGGCTTGACGGTGAGCTAATCTCTGTCAACGTGCAGGACACAGTAATCATTTCGTTGCCGGTACTCGTGTATTTCTGTCATATCAGAGGTAAACCCTGTTACGACTGAGCCCGGAGGTCTCCTCGCACAAACGGGACGATACAATGGAGCCAATTACAAGAACGGGCTGTTTGTGCTTCCGAGACAGAGGATTTGCTGCTTTTTGTATGGGCCACCACTCGAGCTGTCGGCTCATCCGCACAACGCTCCTAATGAGGAGCCGGAAAGGCGCTCAACTCGCCGCACAAATCAAATAATTATGCAAATGTGGAGTAAAATGCCGAGGAAACACGCGCAGAGGACGACGTGTGACGACGGGATGATGCACGTGCGTTAAATGTGAAGAGAAACGCACGTGGGGCGCGCGTTTGAAGACGGAGGATTTCACATTCGACGTTACTTCCCTTTGTGTTGCTGCGGTGACGCGACGGGAAACAGGGACTCTGCGCTTCATCCGATGCTGCTCCTCTAAACTCTCGCCTCTTATTAAATTTCAGCCATAAATAATTGATGAGTTTGCACCTCCCCCATCTTCCCCAGTCTCACCCTGTCTGTCTTGCTGCCTTGCTCGGCAGTGGAGGCAGCTCAAGGTCGTTTGGAAACTGCGGCAAAGTGTGTGCGTTTTCGAAAATTGCATCAAAGGACAATAATCGTACTTTATTAGATTAAAAGTGATCTCGGACGCGTTTGCCCTTCGTTGACTTTAACCAGATGTTCACCGCTCGCGCGTCACACGCGTTGACGGAGCCATACGCGCCGGACAAGTGTGAAATGCATTTGCTCACATCATCCAATATGCAGAGTAGATAGAAGAGCATTAACACAAAGTTATGCAAATGTGCGTTGACGGCTCCTGACGTGTTTCATGAATTCCAAACACTTCATGCGTTCTTTGTCGTGATGCCTTCACTGGCAGCTGGTGTGAATACAGCGTATGCGACAAAAGAAAACGGTGCAACGTTTATTAATTTACAGAGGATTTAATATAATATTCTTATTGTAAACAAGAAGAGTAAATGAAGCAGCATTTGGCAACACAAGGTTCCTGGAAATGTCATGACCACGAGCTCCAAAGGTCTAACCAGAAAAAAAACGATGTTTTACGGTTCTGACGAAGCAGAAAATGTAAAGAAGAGGAAATGACTCATTATTCAGCAGAACAGTTCCACCGTTAGTTACATGTGATGACACACAGATCTGCATCGACCTGCAGTCCTCCAGTGTTAAAGCCCTACGTGGCTTGTGCCCCCCCCCCCCCCTTCACCTGGAGATCCAGCCCAGTCTGCTGGTTCTGTAGGAGCAGTCTCGTATTTTGACTCAATACATGGATTTGTGCATCTGCTCCCGTCTCCCGCTCCGGATCCCCTGCGGCTCAGTGCCACCACCTGTGATTCTGATCCACCTGCGGTGGGTGGATGAAGGTGGATTTCCATACTCTGCCTCCTTGTCATCTCGTGTCATGATGTGACACGCGTTCACAGTGAGCCTCCCTTCACTCCACATGTTAATCTGCGCCATCTTCTGCGCCTTAATTATTCTCCCTTTTGTTTAATAAACCTTACAAACCTCCCATCATGTCTGAGTCTCGTTAGAAAGTGAAACCTTTTCCAAAGCACAAAGTGGGTGACACAGAAACTGACAGCAGAGGAGCAGCTTGCTGGTAATTGGGTGTGTTTATGTCTTTGTGTATACTGTTGTGTTATTTATAGGCTCTGATAACAGACTGTAAACCTCACTCTTTATAACTCGCTGTTAATCTGCTTTTGAATGAGGAATATAATGTATGAGACAATGTATGTTATATTCTACACAGTAAACACCTTTTTTATTTAAAGGTCACACAGGGTTGTTGTGACTGTTTGTGGAGTAAATTACTGTAATTATTGATAATACACAGATTTCACTTTCACTTTGACTCAAACTAGTAAAACAGACACAGTGGCTGAAACATTATTTATTTTTCTTGACCTCCTAAAAGCAGCAGCTTGGATCTAAATGTTACAGTGTCTGAGAGTGAAGCCTGTATTTTGCTCAGGATCTCACCGAAGCCACAAACCCACAGTGAGTTCACCTCATGTGCTTTGACTGATTACCTAAAGTTCAACGTTGCTGATAACGACCCATTGACTTGATAATAACTGACAAATAATCTTTAGCCAGACCGTGTCTTAATGGCTTGTTTGATCCTGTAATCTATAAAAGCACTTTATGGCTTTTATGGGAGTTTCTGCCTTTCGTTGCAGGACTGAGTGACGCTGTCAGCAGCACCGTGCAGCACATCTCTATGTGATGAACATGTGGTGCATGTCTTTGCTGAAATCAGCTCTTGCAGCTTGGAGGCGGAGGCAGTCGGAGCCTCTACAATAAGACATGCAAGTGCCTTTGGTGCCCCCCACAGTCTGAAGCAAACAATCACACACACACACACACACACACACACACACACACACACACACACACACACACACACACACACACACACACACACACACACACACACACAGTGTTCCTGTTTGTTTCCACTCACTATGTGACATGTGAGGCCCTTACTTTAACAAACATGCTATTGTCATAAACGATAGCACAGCAAAGTCCATATTACACCATATATTGTTGTATTACACAGGATCAAAGGATGACTGAGTGCAATGTGTCGCTCTTAATGGCTCAATTAGCTTATAACAAATGGCAAACGTCATGTAATTCAGTAGCAAGACATCAAGTCAAGGTCCTCGCAGGATGTTCACGCTGCTTTGATTTCACCTCCATGAGAAACGAGGCTCCAGTAATTCAGCGCTCAGCTTCCTCTGTGTCGCATCAATACTGAAACCCGATGACAGCGCATTCTCAAACATAGTCACGGCGACCTTTACACCTCGCGCCGCTTTACGGTTATTGTTCTTTGCCGCATTTCTCTTTTTATTGACGGCGCACGAGAATAAGTGACAGCCGAGACCGAAGCGGCTGCAGCGACGCTGGGGACGCGGGCGACGCGGTGACAAGGTGACACGTCCACGGAGCAGAAATAAACAAGGATAAACGGCTGAGCACATCTGACCCCAGGCTGTAAATGTTACTGTGTTGACTCCTCGAGCTCTGGGGACAATATGAACCATTCTCTGCATCTTTTGCTCTGCATTTTATTTATTATTATCACATCACATTATTATAGTGTGATTATGAAAACAGGAAGTGTTCACAAGTGGTGAATAATCTCTAGTGAGCCTCCAATTACCTAAAAATTTAGAACTGCTTGCTCAATAAAACTACAAAGTCCTACATAATTAAAATACAAATAATTAGTAATAATAATAAGTAGTTACTGTCAGTTATATAATAAAGAGAAAACATCAGGCGTTCCATCTCTGTATAAACCTAATCTAACCCTGTCGAATAGGGTGCAAGGCTTCAGCGTGGCCTCGAGTCACAGTGACTCATATTTGTCATTGTATGAGGTGCGAGAGCTGAATTATTGAAGGCTTGTTTTTCAACAAGGTGGAATGAAAGTAACGCGCGCGCACACACACACTCACAGACTCACACTTTCCAGTAAATTACTAAAAAAAAGCTACCTCAGGGCGCGTACGCACTCCACACAATATCATTCACGCTGCATTATTTATCATTTATTTTTTATTTACTGGTGGGTCGCTGGGCGGGGATGAGGCTTGTACAGTGTGATGGGTTCAAACTACCCATTAGAGCGATGACAAGAAAGCTTTGAAACATGGAATAACCAGAGTTACGTGAGTCTTTCTGAGACCTTCACTGAGCCAATTTACACTAAATAGCCAAAATGTGGGTTCGTTCTAGTTGAAGTGACATTTTTGATGACACCTTGTAATTTTTGGGAGAAAAATTTTAAAAAAGCAGTAACAAAACACTTTTCCCAGTTTCAGGTGCTGCAGCGTTCAGTTACTGCGTCTGGTGTGTAACGTTCTGTCCTCTGACCTCCTTCACACTTCAGTTTCATAACCTATCGGTGGTAAAGCGCTGACAGGAAGAGCAGACGCCCAGAAATCAACAGGATGTGAAAACCCATGAAGACACAGGCCTCACGTTTAAATATGGTCTCAAATGCTGCAGGAACTAATATGCACTCAGTGAATCCTGCTTGATGTCGTTCGGTTCAATGTTTTATCCTCAAGCAGGAAGTGGACAGATTGCGATCAGCGCCAGTGACTGCTGCTGTTCAGAGCTGAAGCCGCCCGTCATCAGAGCGACGGGGCTGCGTGTGGGAAGACGTCAGCAGCAACAGACGCTGTCATTTTGCTGCTGCATTTCACAAATACACTTTAAAATAGTCCTATTTCACACAGTCTGACACGTTCGCGTGTTCCTGTGTTTAATAGAACGGAAATATTCCATCAACCTGATGTGTTGCCCCTGTCTTTTCTACTTTGTTTAGTATCTTTTGGACTTTCTTCACCATATAATTCTCATGCACATTAATATTAGTGGCATCACTTTCTATGTGAGTTTTATAGTTTAAGTGTGCGACTCATAACATCAGCCTTCAGCTGTTTGTTGTGGGGGTGTCTCTCGTCTGCTCTTCAGCGCAGCTTTAACTGGGTTAATCTGTGGTTACCACCTCAGTCATTTAGAAACCTGTGTCCGCTGAGTTTGTTATGTACAGTAGTCACACTTTAAAGCACTTTGCATTTAGTTGTGTTGCATGTATAGTACAAATACCGCAATAAATGTTCTAATACTTCTCAATCAAAGTCCAGTTGAGCAGCACATTTGTTTGTACAGTTGCTCAGTAACGTTTTTGGCTCATATTATACAAATTCAGTTTTGCTGAATAGGAAATTGTGATTCTTTCACCTTGTTGAAAATGTCACTGACTCACAATGCTCATGTGCTCACCTTGATACTGTGTGTGGCTCAGTATTCCAGGGTTTTCCTCCATTTTGTGTTGCTGCATGGCTTGGTCCATAGACAGATCTCTAGTCATCATGAGTCATCCCTCCTAATAATAGCTGTCTTCATGGTTACAGCTAAAGACTAAAACTGGGACACAGAGTGTTTAATTGCCCTAATTAAACATTAACAGTGTGATTATGAGTGTCAGGAAGGTGAAATAACTCCTGGTTTAAAGGAACTAATTACTCAAATCAAAGGTCGTAGCTGTTATTGCTGTTTGAAGACTTTTTAACTAGCTTTTATATCAGTAGGATAAAAGTCAACAATCCATAAGTGAGTGTTTTATTTGAGCAATACTGTCGTCACATGTTTCACTTATTCACTCTATCAAGTCTAACCATCTCATTCTTCTCTCTCAGCTTTGCACAGGAAGTATCATGCTCTGCCCTGCCCCTGACGCTCCGCTTTATCTCTGTGACATATGCAAACAGGGTGCAGAGCCTCACCCGCGCTGAGGAGCTGGGGTCCGTGCTGAGGCTTCTCCTCCACTCAGGCTGCTTCTCAGATGATCCGTCTGTCGCACACCTGCAGCCGGGCATAGACTCAACAGCAGCAACATGAGTTTACGGAAGCTACGTGAGTACGGTGTGTGTGTGTGTGTGTGTGTGTGTGTGTGTGTGTGTGTGTGTGTGTGTGTGTGTGTGTGTGTGTGTGTGTGTGGAGGGCAGCTGTTGCTCATACAATCACAGACTTAAGCAGTGTTGACTCTTCACACGTTCATACTGTACTGCACAATGCTGTATATGAATTACATACAGTGCAACTATTTTAATCTAACTGTTTTTTACTGTGTATACTTGCTTTTTAAATTAGAGGCACACACACACACACACGGATTTACTGGTTGAGTGCTCCCACATGTCAAGTGTGAAGCTCAACAAAGCACAACTTGCTCCTCAGAACTTTTTCCCTCAGTTCACACATTTATTTTCAAACAGATTTGCTCTTAAACTGCAGCAGCTACTACTGCACATCCATGAGCATGTGTGCGTGAGATCAGCTTCACCAGGGTCTATATATACTGGATGTATTTTTGAATGACCTATTTAATGTGTCATAGTGTGTGTTGCTATTGATATATACATGATGGTTTGCATTCAACTTATACCAGAGTAAACTCTGCTATGATCTTTATTAGCTGCATGATGAGAACAGAAACACAAAATGAATGAAAATGAATAGTGAACTACTTTTCTGAACCAGTCTTGTGTAACATCTCCTCTTCTTGTCCAACTTCTCAAGGCTTCAAGTGGTTCGGCAGCCTCACCAACATCTCCTTCCGCCGCTCCACTGAAAAGTCCGAGTCCAAGTCTCCTCAGTCCAAGTCTGGGGCCGGAGGAGAGGCCGCGCCGGCTCATGTCGTCCACTGTGTCTCCGGCGCCGCTAACACTCTGCCCCCCGTCGCCGAGGCGACGATGGACGACATGGACGGCGTGCGGCCTCGCACGGCCAGCTACGTCCGCTCCAGCGAGACCTACACACACGTGGGCACGCTGCCTCGGCTGCTGATGAAGAAGAAAGACAAGAGTAGCAAAGGTAAAGGTCACGACACTGACATGAGACGATCAACGGGTTCCTCCTTGCTTTGGTTTGTACTTTCGTGTGATGCTCTGTTTTTGTAGGAGGCCCCAACAGCAGTAAGAAGAATAAAGACAAAGGCAGCGTCAACACAAGCCAAAGCCAGAGACCTGCAGCGGGCAACAGCGGTGAAGCCCAGAAGCTCACAGCCGACTCAATCAGGGAGGAAGAAGAAGCTGTATGTAAAGCAGGCGCTGGGTTCAGTCAGGACACTGTGGCTGAGCCCAAGGCCCAGTTGGAGCCTGCAGGTGGGAGCAACGGAGCAAACACCCGGCACCGCTCCTCTGGAGCCACATCGGCCTGTGAAGACGCGTCGCCCTCTGGTGGATTAATCCCGGTACTGCAACCTGATTCTGCGACCGGTGCGGCAGATGTAGGCTCGAGTCCTGGGAGTCCAGCAGCTCCACGCAACCAGGCTACTGGTCAGATCCAGGTTGATGGAGCAGAGTCTGGGTCTGAAGAGCTGATCAATGGAGCACATCAAGACAACAAAAACTCTGACGACATTTACATGTGAGTGCAGATCAGGGGGGGTCCCGTTCAGGTTGAGTTAAACTTCCTCTAATGCTTATTTGCACAACATTTAATTTGGGCACCTCCCTGTGTGAACGACCACGATGAGGTCCTGCTTCGATGCCTGGGCCTCATCTTATATTTTTATGAGTTGTGTATGAAGATCCAGCAAATAATCATTTCCATTATTATTATTATTATTATTATTATTATTATTATTATTATTATTATTATTATCATTATTATTATTATTATTATTATTATTATTATTATTATTATTATTATTATTATTCCATTATTCTTCGCATTTTTGACACCCCACGATGCAAAATGTTAAATATTTTCTCTTAACAGTAAAGGTGGAATTAGAGAAATGCTAAAAAATCAATTCCAACCCCCCAGTGACACAAGAGGACTGGGGTTAAAAGAAGGAATAGGGGCCTTTTTCTGCGTAGACCGCCTCCTGTAGAGGGCGCTAGTGAGCACCCTACCGTGTTGCACGGTTGAATTGCACCAAAGAAGTTCTGGACAGTTCACGTTCCACAGTTTGTGCTGAGTGTTGCGCTCAGTGGGTGTGAGGTGTTGGATGTGTGTGTGTGTGTGTGTGTGTGTGTGAAGACGACGGGACTCGCTTTTTAATGGCAGCAGGTAACATCGATTCGCTGTATTGATCAGATGCTGCTGCTCCGTTGCTGGTTTAATGTTTGCTTTTTCTTTTGCATTGATTGATGCAGACACAGGAGACCCGACTTGGTTGTATGAGTCTGTGCGCGCGCGCGTTTTATAGTATTGTGGTTGTTTCATCAACACAGTTTGATTTTTCTTTTAAAGAGTTTTGATGAGAACTCCAAAAAGCTCCCTCCACGCGCTCAGGCGCCGTTCGCCTTTTATCAGTACTTTCCCATGACTCGCCAAGGTCCGTGTCTGCCTCCAATATTCCATGCATGATATCAGAGGCCGTATCGTGTTACGGTGGGATTTACACGTGCGTGCACGCGCAGCATCGGCTCATTAGTTCAGCCCGGGGGAGCGTGGGAAGCACCGTGTGCCGCGGCTCGGTGGGACGGAGCACGGCCAGTGCGGGCTCTGAGGTCCGTCCAGTTCATGTTGAGTCGATTAAATGGATCATCGCTGATCATTCAGCAGTAAAAACATCCACAATATGCTGATTTGCAGCCTCTCAAATGACAAGATTGTTTTATTTTCAGGGCATCAAATATAAAGTAGTTTTGTGGACTGTTAGTCACATGTAAGAAGACAATAACACATGTTCAGATTATTATTAAATCTGAAGGTTTTGCTCCTGGTGGGATGAATCATAGGTAAATACGTTGGGTCTTTTTTGTCCAGCTGATCCTGCGCAGCAGCAACTTGTGAAGGGAACCAGAGGCTGCTCCGCTGTGGGAGCCATTAACATTCCCCAGCCCACTGCCACGACGGGGCCCTTTGATCTGGCCTCTCCGCGGTCTCGCGCAGCTCGGCTCCGCTCGGGGCCCCGCGAGACCCATCGCGCGTTTGGGAACAACTGATTGATCTTAAAACATGTCAGGGAGCGTAATTGCCTCTTTTGCCCGCGCTCGCGCCGTATCATAAAGCCTCACAGCAGCTCCCAGGACCGCGGCACAGTGGGGTTTTTGACACATGATCCGCATCCATCATGAGTGGAAACGTGTGAGTTACGGTGCCCGAGAGACTTGGAGCAGCTCGGTACATCGGCAGCCTCAGATGTTCAGCGGGGTTTGTTATCTATCTATTTAACATGAAGCTGGACAGGAAACGGGCCGTGGGAATTCACGCGTGCTTTTCTCTCTGTAGAAACAAGCCGTGCACCTGTTGCGCGACGAGATCAAACACGCACGTACACATGTACACACGATGCTCTACAGCCTGATTTCTGTTAACGTTGAGTTCCTCCCGTCTCATAACACGGCTTTTTTCTGTCTCCTCAGCCTCATGGAGCCAGCGGAGAGACAGTCTGAATACGTCCAGGTGAGTCCGTGCTCTAGAATCAATAGAAAACATGATTCATAACTAGATATGACTTGTACTTTTCAGCCTGAATAAGCAGTTCACTTTGAATTTCCTCCGCCTCCACGTGTTATTAAATTAGATTTTATAATGTGAGCACTCGGCTGTAATTGCGGCAGATTATTAGCCTCTTAGTCTTTAGCAGTTACACACTTTTCAGCAGACTCACATCCACTCTGCCATTTAGCTAATTAAATCAGGAGCGAAGCGGCGCTTTAGGCCGGTGCCGCGCAGTCTGCGCGTCAGCCAGGAGATGGCGCTGTTTACCGCAGCCGCGTGCCCGCGTGGAGCACGTGGGGGCGCATAACGAGGAGTCGGCCGTCCCGTAGACTACAGACAGGCCCGCGGTGGAACACGGGCCTTTAACCTGAGAGCACGTGCGGGAAGTCAGAGAGAAGACCTGTTTTACTTTTGTTAAACTAATACATCTAACTTCCCCTCGGCCACAACAAACGCTGCGCTGCTCTGCCTCCTGTTAGAAGCATATAAACAGGTCAATCTGTCGAATTTTGTGGTTATTATTATTAAAAACGGGCTCCTGACACTGGGACTAAGGTGTATAAATATAAATATGTATTCCTCTTTTAAGCCCAGTCCTCTTGTGTTTCGCCACATAAATGAATCTCCCCTCTCTTTTTTTATTTTCCTCGCTTTCTCGACACAGGCCCCCCCCCAACACCCCCCCCCCCCCCTCCCTGAAAGCTCCCACCGTTTCATCTGAAACATTTATGACAGCGGATGTTTAAATCAAGAGTTGGCCTCGGCGTTCCCTGTGTTAATGTGAAAGGCCCGGGTCGGCGGCGGCGGGCGCCACACGTGCACGGCCGCGCACGTGTCCGCGCACAAACGCGGATGTGTCGAATGAAAGGGAGAGACGGTAGAAAAAGAACAAACAGGGCGATGGGATGTGAAGGAGCCGAAGGAAAACGGGCCGTCGGGTGGAAATGCCCCAAAGCGTTCAGGACCATCGCTTCATCTTCACGGCTTTAACATGAAATATCCATCCTCATTCATTTTTCATGCCACGAAACGTCTCCCGCTTTTGTCTCTAACTTTGACCGAGAGACGTAAACAGCTTTAACACGCTTCACGGCACTGAAAAGGATTTCAGGACCACCATCGTGTGCTTTCAGGTGTTTAAGGTGGGAATGAGACGCGTATGTGTTTTTATCTGCAGCCCTCGCTTTGTCTTCTGTCCTCTTTAGTGGTTTGGGGGTTAGATTGATGGGAGGGGCAGGAGGCGGGTGGGACCCGTCTCTTCATATGAGCTTTATTAACACGTCTGGCCTGACACACACACACACACACACACACACACACACACACACACACACACACACACACACTGGTGCTCTAAAAATATATACGGGCGCTTTGAGGGGGCTCAGCTGCGTGTCTCTGCGTTACTGCATGTTTGATTATGCAAATGGTTTGAATTTCCAAAAATCTGGTGTGTGTGTGTGTGTGTGTGTGTGTGTGTGTGTGTGTGTGTGTGTGTGTGTGTGTTGCAGTAGATCGAGTGAACGTGGCGCCTCAGTAAATGAGAGCGGGTGTAAAATTTCAGGGCTGGACCTCGGTTGCACACGCTTTGGAAAATCGTCTTATAAATGCTAGAATCGCTCATAAAACACAACAGAGCAGAATAAAAGATGCGTTTTGTCACATAAATTACCTCCTTAAACCTCAAACCCGGCCGCTGAGGCGCCGGAGCGCTGGCGTTTCTATTATTTTGTCCACTTTCTCCAAGGTCAACGTGCCGCTAAGCAGAACAACAGATAGAGAATAATGACCCATTGATTTCTGAGACCTTTCCACACACTGCTCCCCTCACACCTGAGACGTGCCTCGTTGCCACAGCAACACATTTCAAAGGGTTTATTCACTTTAATGCTGATTTTTAATTGCTCCGTTTCACACCCGAATTCATGTTTTCACCTGCGTGTGCGTCACAGCGCATCGAGCTTCTGTCTCCGTTTGATGCGGATTAACCAGATGGTAAACAGGGTCCACGCGGTAAAACACAGCGATGACAATCGGACGCACACTCGGATCATGAGCTCGGTGTCCGTCCGAAGCCCCGGTGGAGCCTCCTCTTTGTTTTGCAGACACACACGTGTGCACATGTAATCTAGATCTACCCTCAGTGTGGCTCCTCTTATCTCCACACACAAACATTTTCTCCCGTGTCTCTCACACACTCTCCTGGTCCATATCTCCTCTCTTTCTATCTCAGTGTGTCCTGCTCCCTCTCACGCACAGACACACACACACGCACACGCCTTTCATTAGCGCGATGCTTGCAGGGATTCTCCATTGTGCTGCCTATCAGCCTGCGGGATGGGGCTCACTAATTAATATTTAACTGAAGACCGCCTCCGAGCGGGCGGGAGGGAGAGGAATGTGGAGGAGAAGGGAAGGGCAGAGGGATGGAAGCAGGGAAGGCAGTGGTGGGGGGGGGGGAGGAGGAGCAGAGTGACAAGAGCTCGGACTCATGTGAGATGAAACGGGAGAAAATGGAGGAGTTTTCAGCGCAGGTTGCCAGATGTAGCGCGTTGGTTGTTATGATTGTTTCAGCCTGGTGTGATGGAGGATTGAGGGGACGAAGGCACAGGGCCCCTCCTATGCGATTATCTGTGTCCCCACTGTGTAATCGGTCTAATCCAGCGCTGGATGCTTTGAGATTACGTTAAGAGGAGACGCAGCGGTTAATGAATCCGTCCTGCGCCTCGCAGCTCCACATCTCGGCCTTTCTGACCCGGCGGCACGCGTTCAGGGCGGAGATTAGCGAAGCCGCTCCTGTTTGTGCGCGTCTGGGTGGTGCAGCGATGGCCTCGGAGACAAAGTTGGCCGAGCGGAGGAGGACGGAGCTAATTTATCCATTTCTCTGCAGACGCAACTTAACGCAGTGTCAGAGTCTTGGATGCTGTCGTAGCTCTGGCAGCGTTGCCATGACGAAGCGTCCTCAATGATGCCAGTCACCCAGACCTCTGGATGCAGGGCCCCTCCCCTCACGGTGTGTGTGTGTGTGTGTGTGTGTGTGTGTGTGTGTGTGTGTGTGTGTGTGTGTGTGTGTGTGTGTGTGTGTGTGTGTGTGTGTGTGTGTGTTAAATGGGCCGATGAACATCACACCGTGTTATCCTTGAAACACCTGCCTCTGTGTTTCAGCTTATAATGAGGTGTCTAGCTGCAGCCACCGAGGCTTTTTAGAGACACATCATTATATTCTCTCTCTCAGTCACACATACACATCCTCTCTCTCACACACACACACACACACACACACACACACACACACACACACACACACACACACACACACACACACACACACACACACACACACACACATTTTTTACCATAGCCAAGAAGCTCCTGCTTTTCTAGGAAAGCATAGTGGTGTGAATATGTTGGCATGTCGGGGAAATAAAAGGTGTGAATATGCATTCAAGTGTGTGTGTGTGTGTGTGTGTGTGTGTGTGTGTGTGTGTGTGTGTGTGTGTGTGTGTGTGTGTGTGTGTGTGTGTGTGAGAGAGAGAGAGAGAGAAAGACGATGGGCTGCCCCTGTTGAGTTCCTTTCATAGCAAAAGAAAGGTTAGATTCCTTTGGGAGGCAGCACTCCTCCTCCTCCTCCTCCTCCTTCTCCTCCTCCTCCTCTTCGTTCCCTCCTCCCGTCTTTACTTCACTTTCTCCCTCTTTTTTCCTCCCTTCATCATCCCTCTCCCCTCCACCTCATGTGGGCATTGTCTCAGCACCGAGGCAGGGGTCGTTGGGAGGGTGGGTGGGGTCTCAGCTTGCGATTCGACAGTGCCCCCCCCCACCACCACCACACACACACCCACAGCTCTGTCCCTCCCACCCTCTCTCTCTCTCTCTCCCTCCCTCCCTCTGGTCCAACCCTCCCCCCACCCACACTCCTTTCATCAGCAAAGCAATGAGGTAATCCCTAGCAGCCGCGTGAGGTGCAGCAAGTGCACTGACTGAGAGGCAGCGGAGCCGGAGCCGGTGTGGGAGAGCAGCGCCGGAGATGTCAGGAGCCGTAGTATCACTCGCCGTCCTCAGTAGCAGCTGTTAGTGGCTATCTGGGCGCTGAAAGCTGACAGCTGCTTGCGAGCTGTAGCCGTGGCGTTAGCTGCTTAGCTCGTAGCCTGGGTTCTGTAGTAGTGGGACTATGTTGAGGGGCTGTTAGGCGGGCGAGGAGGCTGGCAGGGGCGGGACAGGCGTAGTCAAGGGGCCGCGGTTCAGACCGGACAGAGGGGGACGCACACCGGCAGCAGGAGAGGAGTGAGGGGGGGGGGGGAGGCAAAGTGTGTAACCCACCATGACGGAGAGGTGCAGTCTGTGGAGCGCCCTGTCGGCTGCAGCGTGCTGCTTCTACCGGGGATCCTTCATGCAGGTGCAGGTGAGCAAGCGTGCAAAGTGCTGCACATTCCCGCGTCCGTGTGTGTGATGTGTGTGCTGGAGCGTGTGTGTGTGTGTGTGTGTGTGTGTGTGTGTGTGTGTGTGTGGGCTGGCACCGTCCTGTCCCAGCAGCCGGTAACGCCAGGCCGGCTGCGAGCTGGCAGACTGATGCTATCGTGGATGCTGAACAGTGCTCGGGTGTCAGATGGACTGTGTGAAGGCAGCCGGGGGCGGGGGGTCTGTGTGTGAGGTGTGTAACGGCTGCAGTGGAGCGAGGCGCACAGTAACCTACAGTATCAGCTTCACTTGGGTCTAATTCTGGCTCGCGGCTCGAAACCCAATATCCGACCTCGTTGAGTTGTTTGATGCTGAAGTTTCTCTCTCCTCCTCTTTCTCCGGTGCCACGTTGTTTCGTCGCAGTCAGCTGTGTGTGTGTGTGTGTGTGTGTGTGTGTGTGTGTGTGTGTGTGTGTGTGTGTGTGTGTGTGTGTGTGTGTGTGTGTTTTGGTTTAGCCGCTAATCGCTACGTCGGCTCCCACCTCGCCTCCGGCGGCGGGACGTTCCGCCGCGTCCTCGACTCTGCTCTTTCCAGGATTCGGAAGCGTCTGCTTTTGTTTGGAGTGAAGTGTTTGAGAGATCACAGTAATGAAGTTATTTTAATTAAATCTGTGGTGGGGTCCGTGTGTGGTGGCGGCGGCTGTGGCGAAGGGGTGGGGGGGTAAATTAATTAGCAGTTGCTCGATGGGGAGAGTTAAGTGGGAGCCTTTCTGTTATAAAAAATAATGACTTCATTCTCTGCAACCGGGGTTTGTTTACTCACAGTGTTATTTGTCTTTCGTCCACTAGTGATTCCTCAGCGTGTTCTAATTAGAAGTGGCCTGTGTTTGTGCCATGTGGCCCAAACGCTGTCTGTCGCCCCAGACAAGCTTTGATCGTGGCTCGTTCTGCACATTCACTGTCGTTTCGCCGCTTTCTCTTCGCCCTCAGGCTTTAATCATTAGGTCTAATATTTACAGTCATATTGCTTCTCTCGCGGACGCCCACGTCTCCGTCGTCCTTTATCTTATTATCTGAAAAGAGCAAATCACCATCGGGCTCAGTGGAATTAGAAAACGTGTGACTGACTTCCTTTAACGGAACACATCCACCACCTTAAAAGTCTCATTGATGCGTCACACATAATATGAGATTAATAGAATGAAGTGAGGAAGATATAAGAAAGACACGATGCTGAACCCAGAGGTCAACATCTGGCTCCCAACAATAGAAGCTTTTCACTGAAGCCTAAAATAAGCATTTTATACATGATGTGTGTTTTGCTGGGACAGTAATTACTCGGTCTGTGTCTTTGTTGTCTGGGCACCACTAATGACTGCACACTGAATTGTTCATGCTGCTTTTGCTTCATGAGTGGTCATTAGTGGTTTAACTGCAGCAGGTAAAAGCGCTTCCACTGCGCGAATTGAAGCCTTTATAGTTTTCTGTTTTTAAACCGCCCAATAAACACAAATGTGGCCGAAGCTGCAGCTGAACTCTTCAGTGAAGTTTCTGAGCTGTAGCTACAGCGACGGCGCTGGTGACCTCCGCTCATCAGCCGTGTCAGTGAAGGGAGATTACACTTGATCCCCGGGTCCAGACAGTGGAAAAACACACACGCACGCGCGCGCACGCACGCACGCATGCACGCACAGCTTTACCATTGTGTCTGCGTTAAACCCAATGCTTCCACCACGCCTCTAACTGGGACAATGTATCAGCTCACGCCCCCCCAGACCCCAGAAAACCAGATGTACGGCCACAAACACATCCACGATCCCCCTCCTCTACTTTGTTTGTGTGAAGTTAATCCATTTTTGGGCCTCCCTCCCTCCCGTCCACCCCCCCGCCGCAGCCTAATTCCCTGCTGACCTGCTCAGCGTGCGGCAGCCTCGGTGCCAACCAGCAGCCGGGCCCCGGCCGTATGTGGGCCGGCGCCGTCCACCTCCACCTCTGCACCTCTTTACTCACAGTCTGCGTTTCAGACGTGTAGTATTTTCTTCTGTCAAAAACCTGAAACTCGTAGCGTAAATAATTCATACGATAGAAGAATATCAAAACAGAGGAGCAGTGGATGATACAGAATACGCTGAACAGCTTTACTGCAATGACGTCCCGTCTACATGTATGTTTCCTGTTTAGAGCAGGTCACAGTTTATAAGAAAATTGAACACGTCACTGCCTTTATGTCAGTTCTGAGCCTTTTTATTGCGTTCTGTACTAAGATTCTATTAGTTTCAGGTAGACGCATCTTGGCCTCCCCCTTTTAGTTTTTGAGGTATATGATCTCTGAATCGTATAATGGGAAGGCCTCGGTGGCTTTAATCGGTCGCGGCAGTTTAACCCGCAGTCAGCTTGTCACTCAGATCCCCGGGGTCCCAGTGGTTTTGCATTAGCTTTACCCATCACCCTACAGTCTGGTTAGTGCTGAGCTACTGTAGCAGAAGATATGGCTCAGCTAATGCCTGCGTGTGTGTGTGTGTGTGTGTGTGTGTGTGTGTGTGTGTGTGTGTGTGTGTGTGTGTGTGTGTCCAAGCCAATTGGTATGTTTTAGTATTGAAATATTCACCATGTAATCCCCTCTTCTCCACTCCTCCTATCTCGCTCTCTCGCTCCCTTTCGCCCTCGTCCCCGAAGCTTTTCCCCACAAATCCTCTTTTGGCGTTGCCGCCTGTCACACCCTGCAGGCTCAGAGTGTGAAGGGCAGCTGTGTGCGTGCGTGCGTGCGTGCGTGTGTGTGTGTGTGTGTGTGTGTGTGTGTGTGTGTGTGTGTGTGTGTGCGTGTGTGTGTGTGTGTGTGTGTGTGTTGAAGCTACATTGTTCCAGAATCCACATCCTCATTAGAGCGCTGTGATGTTTTTTGGCAGTAATGAGCAACAATCCCTGCTGTTTGTGCGTTTGTGTGTGTGTCAGCTGTTTGTGTGTGTGTCTTATGGATGTATGACTGTCTGATTCATTCACGTCTCTGCGCTGGGCCCATTTTTTGCCTTGTAATATCTGGATTCTACCACAGTGAATCATCAAGTCCCCATATTGGATGCTGTATTACAGGGAATGCGTCTCTTCTCACCTTTTCTGATGAGTGTTTGATGAAGATGGAGAGGAGGAAGCTCTCTGCTGCGTCACATGACTCTCCCGTCCTTCTACTAAAAACGCTTCTAAAAGTCACTCTTCAGTTAATTCATTCGGATCTTTCACCTCCCGCCTCTTCTGACATTTCGCTCTAAACGTGTTTGAGAAACCAGGTGGTGAAGGCGTTGCCAAACACCCTCGTCCGCCCAGATAACAGCCAGGCTGCAGCAGACGAGCGCCTCATACGCTAAGCATGAATTAAAGTTAGTGAAAATAGTACGAGCACTTATTAATAGTCTGGCAGAGGCGTTGGAAAGGTTTAGCCAGACGACCAGTGCCGTTCCTCCTCCAGAGGATCTCCTTCCAGGTTCTTTCCTGGAAGGCGTGCGCGCGCGGGGGACAGCGTGATATGTGATAATGACTTCGAGAGCACAAGCGTCACAACAAGGTCCTCCCCGCTTTCAAGGAAGCATCGAGTGTGTTTTGCAGCTTTCATCGTGTCTCAGCAGGTCACGGCGCTGACTGAGAGCGAAGTGTTTCAGCTGGAGACCGCTGTTAAACAAATAACTCGAAGACACTTGATCGTTTAAAGCTTAGACTCCTGAAGAGGAGAAAAACGTGCGGGCAAGTGGTTTATTGAGCCTCTTGTTTAATGATGTTAACTTGTCCACAAGGTTAATCCTACACATTAAAAGCCCATATCAAACCGAGACCAGCCTTCAAACCATTAGGAGCAATCAGGTGTCGGCTTCAGCCAGTTATTTGTAGTCCAATATAAATAAATTGAGACATTTGTTTGTGTGAGTACATCCTAATAGGAATTGTGTCTTCGGGCGATGTGTGGATTAGCAAAGCGAGGAGCGCGACGCAAATAAGCGGAACGGCAGAAAACGACAACAACAACAAAAAAAAGCGAAGGGGTCTCTTCGTATGGTAGCTTTTAGCTGCAGGGTAGGATCACAGAGCTTTTCCATCTGAGTGCTCCGTGTAATCATGTGCTCTCTCTCCTGACATGATAGAAGGAAGCTCTGAAACAGAATAACATGAGGACATGAGCCCATGGTGAATGCGGCCTTTAATCACCGTCTAGACTCCTCACGCAGAGACTGGTGGAGGAGAGATTATTCTAACCAGACCTGCCTGCAAACGCCCGTTAACTCTGGTATAATTATCTCCTCCAGTCCCAACAGCTGAGGTGTAGCTCTTCCATTAATTGCTCCGGGGATTCGTCCCTTTTGCTTTTCTATCGTGGCCTCTGTAGATGCAGCGGTCACAGCCTGTGCTCCAGTCAGATTGTGAGAGAGCTTTCGATAACTTCATTTTACATTGGACGTAGGTTGACGGCCTCGAAAGTGATATTTACTCTGAATCTTCATTTGTAGATTCTAATGTGACGTGTTTTAAGGGAAATAAAGTGTCCAAGATTCACAGGCATCTTTTAGCACAGACAAGGGCGGAGTCTGTGTGTGTGTGTGTGTGTGTGTGTGTGTGTGCGTGTGTGGATCCGCACGCTCCACACTCACACATGCCGGGCGACGCCACAGCTGAGGAGGGAGTGTGTCACGGCGGCGGGAGCAGGAGAAGGAGGAGCCGTTGTGTGCCGCCTTCATCTTTGACCTCCGCTGACCTCACGCAGCCCAGAGGCCATTGTGTTGGCTGCAGCTTTAAAGGTTCAGTTCCCCCGAATGAGCCAAATCGCCGTCCGTGCAGAGGCACAGGTCTTCAGTGCCCATTGTTTGATGGAGAAAAGTGTAGCCTTCTGTTTGAAATGATGCTCAATGAATGCAATCTGATAGAATGTCATTGTTACTCTCCTCACACGGTCCTGCTCTGTAATACTTTACGCTTCCTAATAAATCCCACTGCGTGTTAGCGTTGGACCAGGCCCTGGACCTCTGTGGGGTTTTCAGTGCATCGTTTCCCTTCATGAAAAGGACCCTGGTTGTTAAAACGTCCTGGGTGATTTGCAGAGAGCCGCTGAGAAGCAAAGCGCGTGCGCGCACACACACACACACACACACACACACACACACACACACACACACACACACACACACACACACACACACACACACACAGCCATTTACTTATGTATGTGTACATACTTATACACGCCGTTGCATTTCGTTAGTGAAGAGGAACTGTGTAGGTGGAATGGAGGGAGCCTGACAGAACCTGAGCGCTTTTATAACCAATAACACACTTTAATTTGTTAATGAAGCGGATTGGACTTAATGTGATCCTGAATGAAGATAAAGATCAAACACACATTGATATCTGATAGCTCTGTGGAACATAATTCAATTCAAATGACTTAGTTCTAATTAACACACTGCTAATAGAATGCAGCGTGGACACACATGCTGAAACACCTATAACTCAAACGCTTGGTTTGAGTGAATCCAGTTCATTCAGTGATCGCGGTTGCTTCTGTGTCACAGTTATAACATAATGATGGATGAGGCACAGACAAAGAACGTCCTACAGCTCGGAAATGATTTTCCTAATAAGCACATCTCAAACTGACATCATCGCGGTCGAAGCAGGGATGTTTTACATCCTGTGTTCAAACGTGAAGTCTTGGTAGAGCTGCAGTTACAAGCCCACGAGTGACATCATTGTGTAAAAGGAGGTGTTTTGGTGATGAGTGGGAGGTGAGGGCGTGAGTGGAGGAGGGTACGGTGAGGCGTGTAACGGGGGAAGTGAGCGTTCAGCACTTTGTAACAGGCTATCACAGGCTAATTTCCCTGGAGCTTCTCTTATAGGAGCGTGCCTGGTGCGTCTCATGGGAGTGTTTACGCTCACACCTTCACACACACACACACACACACGCTGAAAGCGAGGCCCTCTCTGCTTCCTGTTCCTCCTCGGTGGCTTGAAAGCGGCGCCGCTGCTGAAAGGTGTGCACATGTGGCGGATCGGCGAGGAGGCGTGAGCGCGTGCGTTTGTGTAGTTTACTGCGAAGTGACAGTTGGAGCTAGCGGTAAAAGGCTCCATCTGCATCGCCATGACGACGGCCCGCTAACAACAAGGAGACAACACCCATCTCAGGCCTCCCAACCCCCATCAGCTGTGCATGTGCAGCTGTGTGTGTGTGTGTGTGTGTGTGTGTGTGTGTGTGTGTGTGTGTGTGTGTGTGTGTGTGTGTGTGTGCATGCTTCATTACTTGCATATTTGATAGTGTATGTTTAAGCTGAGTTCCAGTGTGTGTGTGTGTGTGTGTGTGTGTGTGTGTCCATTCACAGCAGGCGCTGTCTGTGTCTTGAATGATGAACGGGACCCTATAGCGCTGCCTGCGTGTCTCCGTAGGGAGTGGTCTCTCACACACACACGCATATATATTTATACACACACGCGCCAGCTCTGTTGCTGCCTCCGTATGAATGGAATTGATTTCTCAGCAGCGCTCTCCCACTGCCGGGCCCACAGCCAGCCAATTGTACAGTTCGCTGCTCAACCTCCAGAAAGAGATGACATCATTGCCGGCCAATGGCATCACAGCTCTAGGGCGTGCTTCTTTTCGCCGGTCTGCATGATGACGGCTGACAAGGAAGAGTGTGTGTGAAATTGCAATAGGGAGATAAAGATGCTCGTGTGCATCCGTGTTCCACCTACAGGATCAAACTGTCCTTCATCTCCATCCAGTCATTGACAGTCTCCTCATCCTTCCCTTGCTGATAGCTTTTCCTCCTCTCTCTATAACCTTTGCCTTTTTCCTGTCCCGCCTCTGTTTCTCTGTGGTTGTTGTCCTCATTACCCCCACGGTTTCATCATCATCATCGCCTCCGCCGGTGCAGGTGAAGCGTCCGTGTCAGGTTCCAGAGCCAGTCGATAGGCGATTGTTTGCCGAGTGAAATGTCACAGTGACTGAGTGGTAGATAATCATGATGCACTTCCCTGCTGTGACATAAGAAGTGTAAGCAGCAACGGTGACGAATTCGGTATTTCAGTTATTACGGTTATTTCTAAATTTCTAGATAATCAAAGCACATGTTTCAATGTATTTGCACTCAACAAGCACTGTTTTAAAAATGATGTGGCTCCAATTACAGAATTTGGACACTACATTTATTTTGCGTAGTTTTCTCTTGGACACGAAACTAAGAGCGAGTCTTTTCCTGGATTTGATCCCATTCGAGTCTTGTTCAAAGCCTGAGCTTAATCCCTTAATACCAGTGTGGGCAATGCAACGTTTTGATAATACGTTATAATTAACGTACACGAATGCAATTAAGCGTGTGTAATAATAAAGAAGAAAAACCCACCAAAGCTGTGACAGTGCTTTACAATGTCCATATTTGTGTTTACATCCTGTTTCTTGTCAGCGGAGCAGATTACTCCCCTCCTGTCAGTCATTGATTAATTAATTAGATGCTGTGTCACCATATGTGTTGGTATCCGTGGCAACCAGGCTTTAACACAGCGAGATAAGTAGTGTTATGGTGTGAAGCATGATGTGTTTTTCATGGACCTGCTGTATAATATGTACTAATATTTACCGTATGTGTAGATATATTTGCTCCTCTTCTGCACGGCCTGCCTCTAACTCCCTTTCCTGTTTAACTGCATTGGGGAAATGCACTGTGGGTTTGTGGTTGTCCAGCCCCACCTGTCACTGCCTGGATAGATGGCAGCAGGAGGCGCCTGCTTAAATTGCAAGTATGGATCGTTGCACGCTGTATCTGAGCGGTTGCAATGTGTTAAAATTCACGCATGATTTCAACCAAAGGCGTGTCTTGTAAACGTGTATGTTTTCGCTAGCAGAGTATTGATGAGTCCTTTGACCTTCCGTCCATCAGTGTGATGACCTTTCAGCCCAAAAACCTGCTAATTAGCCATTAATGGCTCCGACTGCAGAGGATAGGATGACAGCGAGCCCCACAGCCCTCAGGGGAAAGTGTGTGTGTGTGTGTGTGTGTGTGTGTGTGTGTGTGTGTGTGTGTGTGTGTGTGTGTGTCTGTGTGTGTGTGTGTGTGTGTGAGTGAGTGTGTGAGTGGATGCATTCGGCCTTCCTAAAGAAATATTGACACCAAACTGATGAAAGCTGTTGGTAATTGTCGGTGGACACTGATTTAGCGTGCCATAATGACTGTAATGACCTCACAGTGAGGCATTGGGAAACAGCATCTGTGTTAGAACATTAGTTCTCAACCCCCGTTTCAACCAATCGCAGGCTCTTCTCTAAGCTGCCAAAACCAAAGGTTAGATGTGTGTTTACATGAGAAAGTGCCCGGAGCGTCGTTCAGCAGTCCCAGCTGGGCCTGGTTGTCATAGATAGTTTCAGTTAAGGCAAAATTAATGGCAACAGACAATCGCACATATAACATGGAAGATATTATAGAGACTGTACATTGTAACACTGTCCTGCTGTGTGATGTCTTCTCCTTCTCATCCGCTCCGTCACTCCCTCCTCTCCTCTGCCTCTCTTGTTTTGCTGATGGAAGGTGAAGGTGAAGCCTCTGCTGTTGTATGACATCAGTGCTCACACAAACAACTACACAACGACGGAGCCGTCTGACTGGATCAGTGAGGGAGCGTGTAGGGAGAGGAGAATGATATGTGGTGAGAGATGGCAGGTTGGAGCAAGAGCTGAGACGGAGCTTGAGATGAACTGGCACTGAAGAGGGACTGATGGTAAAGTTAAAAGAGGAGGAAGAGGTCGGCAATGGACGAACAGACAGGATAATGAAGTACACGTTAGTTAGAAAAGACCAAATGAGCAAATCCTCCTTCGTGAGCTTATCGCTAACCTTTCCAGCTCTGGCATCTGCGTCACAGAATGACGAAGGGCCTGAGAGGAACAAAGAGCAGCACAAGTTCAGAGCAGAGAGCAGAGCGCGTTTACGTAAAGGGAAAAATGAAGCAGCGGAGCCAAGGATAGCGTTATGATGAGTCAGATTGACGAGGTCTAGAAGCTGAACCGCAGCGACGAGAGAGGCTCCGAAAAGAGGGTGGAAATGCAGCAAGTCAGTCCAGATGTGGCAGCGGGGGTTAACGAGGCGGATCCATTTGTGCGGTTCTGGTGCCGGCGGTGGAGTTGAGTAGGGAGACGCTTGTGTGTTTGTTTGTCGCTGGATCTGGCGTACGCACGGGCACAGACTGTGCTGGTGTGAGGTGGAGGCGGCGCCGCCAGCTGTTTCACAGCTTCACTGACTGGCAGCAGCGTCTGTGGCGAAGATAAGCAAACGTGCACTGTTAGATGAGAACTGGTGCAGGTGTTTTAATATGAAAATTTAAACCACCACCCGCATTCTGCTACATTCTGACGCAAACTGCTAGCATCATCCACAGCGTTGATGACACGCTGATGTCACGCTGATGTCATAGATCTCGCTGATGTCACAGATCTTGCTGATGTCATAGATCTCGCTGATGTCATAGATCATGCTGATGTCATGCTGATGTCATAGATCTCGCTGATGTCATAGACCTCGCTGCTGACTCCTGCCTTTCTCGCTGGCTGGTGCTCTCTGGGTGGGTGCAGCGGCGGCGCGGTGGTGAGTCACAGCGAGCAGCTGGAAGCAGAAAAGGCCGCTGAGCGCTGAACCTGTCACAGATCCTGTCAGCCGCGCTGGCGGCGGGCCAGGTCCCACGCTGTAATGAGTGTAAATAGAAACAGCGGAGAGCGGCTGATTGAGTGGATGCTGAGGCGACGGCGGCGGCGTCATGGCTTCCTTTCAACCACTGCTGCGGTTTTTACTATCAGATTTGAATTATTTTGATGCAGGACGGACTTTGGTTCTGGTTCTGGTTTTGGTTCTCGGCGGTGAACTTGATTCAAGCTGCAGCGTTCCCGCTCCGTCCTTGAATCAAACCTGATTTGGGGGTTTGTCTGACGTCAGTCTGGGGTGAACTACTCGAGCACGAAGGAAAACTGATGACTTTAATATTATTGGGATATTGTTGCAAACGATCACGCAATCACACGCACGGCGGGAGTGCGATGAGAGCTTTGGACCCGCCGTGGTTTCCTCTCCGTCGCGCCTCGCTGCGCGTGGCGGAGCCCGGCTCACACGGGGCACATTACCCTCTGCGTGTCACACACGCGCTCACCCCGCACGCCCCGCGCGCTCCTCCTCCCTGGGGGAAACGCCAGCTGGGGCGTGTGGAGGATGGGGTTACCATGGCAACAGCATCTGTGGATGCGGCGTTGCTGAGTCGACAGTAAGCGTGTGTGTGTGTGTGTGTGTGGGTGTGTGTGTGTGTGTGTGTGTGTGTGTGTGTGTGTGTGTGTGCGTGTGCGTGTGCATGCATGAAAATTAATTCAAACATGTAGAACCTCGTAAGAAGCTAATAGGAGTCATTGTAACAGACCTATGCATGAGTCTGGGTTGAAGTTCTATCTTTAGTCGGTTCCTTCTTATGTATATATGTGTTTTTGTGTTGAACAGTGTGTGTGTTTGTTTTTTCCCGTGTAGCGTTCACATAATTGCTGTTTTCGTGTTCCTGTTGGTCGTGTGTTGATTTGCAGGAGAGAAGGATCTTAGCTTTGGGGGAACGGTTGTTGCTTCTCGACGTGCGTGTGCGTGTGCGTGTCTGTGTGTGTGTTTGTGTGACGCCTATAGGCCTGTTTAGTTGAGGAGTCGCAGGTTGGGAGACGGGGGAGAGACGTGCAGTCAGGAGTCGTACTCAATAGTCAGACATCATTAACGTCTCCTCCGCTCTTTGCTGTGCGCTCCAGTGTGTGTACCGACATGTCAGCGTGCGTGTGGAAGTGTTGTGCGTCTGTTGTTGTGTAAAAGAAGTGAATGTTGTGGAGGGTTTCTGTTTTTTTAGATATTTTGTTGCTCCATTGAGGGCAAACACAAGATTTGCAGAGATGACGTTTGACCCCTGAGCCATCAGATCACACACACACACACACACACACACACACACACACACACACACACACACACACACACACACACACACACACACACACACACACACACACACACACAGAGGAACAGAGGAGCTGTGTTACAACGTCTTGGAAATGAAAACAAAGAGCACGAACAGAAGTGAATCGCAGAGGAACGGATGCTAAAATATGAATGGCAGAGTGAGACGAGGACAGAGAGAGAGAGAGGAGTTGGCTCCATTGAGAAGAAGTGAAGGAAAAGTTGATCACAAATGGCCGGGCGTGTTGTAACCAGGGAGCAGAAATGACTCTGCTCGGCTGCTGCTGTTAAACCCTGTTTGACCCAATGAGTCGAGCTGCAGACGATTATCATGAGAGACGTTCAGCAGCAGTATCTTCAGTTCTTACTCTCCTCAAGGATGTGACACAGCAAATCGTATTTGTTCTCACTCGCTAGATTTACTATGTGTTAACAGACTCTTACAGCAGCTCAGGCCCCATAATACACAAAGTGACACTGATAAAAGCGATGTCCTCATAAAGGTCTCTTCCAGTCGTCACAGCTTTGTGAGCAACGGAAGTCACTGCTTGTGTGTCTCAGACTCCAGAGAAGCCGCTGCCTTGTAATAACACTAATATATTCCATATTTTATTTACACGCAGCATTTGCCTGGATTCAATAAAGGACAATCCACATGTTAGTGAAGATGCAAATGCAAATTCATCTGTGATGAAGCAATCTCACATTTCATCTCAAGGTGAAACAGATACAGGAATAGGAAGCGTGTCCCCGTATTGTTGTGTCCTCACACTCACTGCGTTTCCCTGTATTATGTAAGCAAATATTAGATTTGCCTCGTCATTGTCTCCGCGACAGCGTGAGACTGAGCACAGGGCTCGGAGAAGGGGAGCGATAACCTGCGACGGCACGGGAAGAAGGACGATAGGAGATAAAGGCTGAGCTGATGGAGAGAGCACGGGGGGGAGGAGGGGGAGGGGGGGGGGGGCGGCGCTGCGCTTCCTGCAGCCTCCGTGGGAGTGTAGGTATATGTCATATCCTGTCCACCAGCTGTCACCCGCTGCAGGAGGTCTCCTCCCTGACACCACGCTGACTGACAGCTCGTACGTATGTGTTTGAGCAGGTTGTGTACAGTATCAGTGTGTGTGTGTGTGTGTGTGTGTGTGTGTGTGTGTGTGTGTGTGTGTGTGTGTGTGTGTGTGTGTGTGCGTGTCTCTTCGGAGGTGATGCTCATTGCAAACGACAGTGGAAGGTCACCGCTATCAGTCTCATACTCTGTCTGGCTCTGTACCAGTCATCACTCTCTGGGTCTACAGGGATGAGCTGCTTGTCTCATGTGTTCCCGTCATATAAAACATCCACGCGGTTGTTTTTGTGCCCGGCCGCTTTTGGAGCGTCTGGTACTGTACGTTCCGGTTTGGAGACGGCACACGCATTATGAAGTACGACCTAGTGTTTTATTCAATGCTGTCGGTCCGTATTAGTTCGTAGGATGTGAAATCATTTTAATTATTTTTATTTAAACGCCGTTGATGGGTGCGACCTCAGCAGCGCTCCCTCGTATCGCTTTCCGTGTTTTACAGACTCTTATTCTGTGTGAACCAGTGTCATTGTGGGAGTGGAAATCAGGCTGGAGGGCACAGACGGATTACAACAATCTGGAGAGGGGCGATATTGGCCGCAGACGTATATATTTATATATATAAAAGGCCTCAATGTGTGGAGGCCTGCGTGTCTAGGGGTGTACGAGGAGATAGGAGGATTCAAGGGTCTTTATGTGATGATCCTGGTCCTCATCTCCCCCCAGGAGATGAGACGCTTCTGCGTTTGGCCCCCTGACCTGGTGTGTGTGTGTGTGTGTGTGTGTGTGTGTGTGTGTGTGTGTGTGTGTGTGTGTGTGTGTGTGTGTGTGTGTGTGTGTGTGTGTGTGTGTGTGTGTGTGCACCCAGCCCTAATACCCAGCCCGGTTCCCACCCCCACTGCCACCGACACTTAGGGCGTAACCATGGCAACCGGGTTAGAGGCTAGCCCCGAGCTCCAAGAGAAAGAAGGTGCATTCTGACATGAGCTCCGATCTGAGGGCTGCAGTCTGCTTTGAATGCATTCCTCTCTTTTGTTGGTGTTTTTTTTCCTCTTTTGTCGGAACCACAGACCTTATTTCACTCCACTCGGTCCCGTACTCGTCAGCGGTTCCCTTCTCTTCTGTTTGCCATCCATGCCCTGGCTCTGGAGCTTGTTTGTTTCTCGGCTGCGTCCCTCGACGCTGCTCAGGGCCGTGTTTCCCACCGGCGCGGCCGCGTTGCTCGTCGCGTGGACCTGTTGCTGTGTAACCTGCGAGGATGAGACGACTGCGTGACTGCTTTAGAAGCATAAATCCATGTTTAGATAAAATAGTCTTCACTCGCTGCATTATTAGAATTGCAAAGAAGTAGTACTGCACGTCTGCAAACTTGATGAAGTGATGGAGTAGATACCAACACACACACACACACACACACACACACACACACACACACACACACACACACACACGCACACAGGCAATTTGCTACAAAGACTATGGGTTTAATATATGTATAAATATGTGCATATACTTAGACTTTTTCCACATTATCATCTCTTTCATTTCATTTCGGCCTGTTTTTTCCCACTCACTCATGTTGAGCGACAGCAGTGTCAGTTTGAACCGTGATGGCCTGATGGAGGAAAAGGGGCCTCGACCGGATGCCGGCGTAAATGAGGCGATGGACCACACGCTGCTCTCATCGGTGACTCACGTGCACGCGTGTGCACGCCTCCGCGGCTCTCAGTCTATTTCCTGACTCTGCATCGACCGTCCGGGGAGAGGACGATAATGAATACGTCCGAGGCTCGCTTTATTCCAACTTATCTCTGCTAACCTGGTGTTGTGTTCGCTCCAACTCAGCTCTCACCCAAAATAGAGCGGCGTCCATTAACGGTGCCACACACACACACACACACACACACACACACACACACACACACACACACACACACACACACACACACACACACACACACACACACACACACACACACCAATCACTCTCCTTCGCGCTCCCCTGGGGAAGCAAAGTCCTGCATCAGCTGCTAAATTGCCTAAACTCTCTCATCTGCTAATGGGCTACCTGTCTGTCTGCGTGTCTGTCTCTCTCCACATTAATGAGTTGCTGTTGTCTGTCTGCCTCCGTGCCTTCCTCAATGTCTGATGCTCCGTCTTTATGTATGCTGGCTATTTCGTCCGCCCGTCTCTGATGTGTCTGCTGCTGCCTGTTCTTCTATAAATCTGCGGGTCTCTTTGTTTTGATTAAACATCTCCCGCGCCCATGGACTCAGCAGACGCTGGAATCTAATATCATCTCATGGCTGCGACTCGTAAACCCTCAGGAAATAACCGTTAAACAAATAAGGTGGCCTGCTGATATTTGGAGTGCTTGATTCCCTTTCCTGCCTCTTCTACTTTGTATGGAAAATAGTGCAAACAGCTAAAATCCTAATCATGAAATTATACAGTAAAATGAGTGTATATGTTCTCATATTTGTATAAGAAACGCTAGCAGAAGCAAAACTGTACATATGGTTTTCAGAAAGACATAAAAAGACCAGATTGGTAATAAACTAAAGCCACAGACAGAAGCACTAGTGTATACTGTATATTGGTGATGGTAATAAAAACATGTTAGATTTGTCATTTAAGGAAAGACAGGTATTCATATACACTTTTGCATGTACTGGTGTGAGTCAATCTGATGCCAGAAGCAGAATTAACAGTGCTAGTTCTAGTTTAGTGAATGCTTTACTACTCAACTCCAACAAGCACGCTGAGCTGTTGCCAAGGCAACCAAGGACGCAGCCTAGTGGGGGTATGAGAGTGTCAGCGTAACAATACCAGTAACATCATACTGGTCTTTATGGGCGTCTCTAATTGTACGCACTCCCATTGTGCTTTCTCCGTTCGCCTTGAGTCGAGATCTTTCTGCCTAATGGAATTTCCTCTTCTTTATTCTCACCTTTTGCCGAGCTCTTCTATTTCCTTCTGCGTCACACATTTGCTTCCGACAAAAGCAAGCACGTTCTGGATAAGTCTCTTGAAGTCGTGAGGGGATGAAGACGCATTAATATGTGCACATGTTCACTGTGTGTCCGTCTTCATCAAATCACTTTTAATTGTGTGTCTATTTTTGTCAGCCTGTTCTAAGAATCACATTATAAACAGCCCTCTAACATTCAGCCTGTTCCCTTCATATCTATAAACACACACATAGTATATATACGTTCGTATATATAGAAAGAGAGAGACCAGATCATTGCATCGGCCTCTCCTGGGTTTCCACAGAGACAAGAAAAGGCAATAACTGCACACTTGACCCCTCTGCTCGTTTATTGGCCTTCGTTCCCCTTCGCACACAAACACACAGATACATACACTCACACACCTGAAATCTAATCTGGGAGCGTGAGCCTCCATGTTCCTCCATCTCCCCCCGAGGTTTGGAGAGGAGAAGCAGAAAAGGGCGAGCAGGGGAGGAAGTTAATAATTTCATCTCGCAATGACCTGGAGGCGATAAGATCGATTGTTTGGCTCCTTGTGACACGTGCGCGCGCACACACACACACACACACACACACAAGCGCGCGCACACACACACACGCGCACACACGCGTTGAACCACACACTAAGAACTTAGTGAAACTTTATAAAAGGAGACGGATGAGCGGTGGCGAGAGGCAAACGCTCGTGCCAGAGAAAAACACTGAGCAAAAGGAGGACGCGGGCGAGCGACTGAAGGAAAATATTAGGAGGAGAGACGGGGCCTTAGCGACAGGCCTGTTTACTGTTTATTTCAGTCTCCAGTCTCATTCCTCCTCATATTGGCAGAGTGGAGATGATTTCCTCTTTGTTTATTCCTGTGCGGATTCGTTTCCCGCCGCTGTTTGTTGCCGTCGCGCTCCTTCGCCGCCGCCGCCGCCGCCGCCGTCTGTCTGAACTCACACTTTCCACGGTGTCTCCGCGTCGCATCGAGGTCCCGCCGCGGGATTTCCTGTTTCGAAAGCAGGCAAATGGAACTTGAGTGGATGCGACGCGTGAAGCCATGTCAACATGCATGTTAATGCAAAGCATCCACAGACTTAAACAATTGGATTCATCAAACACATGTCAACTGTTGAGCCTTTGTAGTTAAATATAAATATAAATAGTCAGTGGCGTCTGCTTTCAACTTATGCCCCCCAGCTTTAAAATCTGAAATCTGATCCTTTTGTTTGTGTCTGAGCGCGGCCGCTTGTGTTTTAGGCTCCCGTTGAGTCCGTTCAGAGTGACCGTGCTCCAGAGCGGAGGCTCGGCCTCACGCGGGAGCGATGAGAGCTCTCTGATGACGCTCTCGGCCTCTTAGTAATCAGGTCAGGGTCGATTGGATTGTTTCTTGGATGTAAGTGTGCTTCCCTGCAGTGTAGCCGTGTGTAGCACAGGTGTGTATTATAGTGTGTGTAATACTGCTTATATATAAATGTGTGTATTCACTAAGCACCCCCGAGCTGAAATCCTGGTCTTCAGCCTTGTTAAAAACACACTTTTATGTTTTATTTCCTGCTTTAAAGGCAAAATGCGACATCGTTGACGTCTTGTTTTCGCCCTTTTGCCTGCAGTTCTCCAAGGAGAAGTACCTGCTGGAGTCTCCCCCCGAGAAGCTGCGCAAGGAGCTGGAGGAGGAGCTGAAGCTGAGCCCAGCCGACATCCGGAGCCACGGCTGGTACCACGGACACATACCCAGAGAGGTATG
>NC_040892.2:3620000-3720000 GCF_900634795.4 Betta splendens | reverse complement strand
TCCAGGAGCGAGCGGAGCTGCAGGAGGTCTTCCAGACGGAGTTCCAGATGCGGCTGCTGTGGGGCAGCCGCGGCGCCGAGGGCGGCCAGTCGGAGCGCTACGAGAAGTTCGACAAGGTGCTGACGGCGCTGTCGCACAAGCTGGAGCCGCCCGTGCGCCACAGCGAGCTATAGCGGCCGCCGCCCGGAGCCACCCGGAGCCGGGTCTGGGTTTGGGTCCGGCGTGAACACCGGACGGAGAGGCAGCTACAGGAGCACGTGCAGGACAGAGAGGTCCGCTCACCCGCCGCACGCGTTGCACTGACTCTGACCTCCGCCTCACTTACAGGACGGAGAGTTCGGCCACACAGAACTGTGAACCTCAATAAAACACACACGCGCTCGTTTCCCAACAACTGCTGTCACACACTGTAGCAGGAACTCCAACAATAACTCATATAGATGTTTGCTGATGCGACTGAATGTGCGAACATGTATGTTTACATTCCTTCATTTCTGTGCTTCATCAATGTTTCATGTGTTTTGTTTTGTTTTTGTCTTATTTATTCACTATGATCAAAATCATAGCAGATCCCAGAGTCTCATTAAAACTGTATCAGGTGAGCTTTTAATGAATGCATCAGACATGAAACATTTGCAGAAATAATGCGACAACTTCAACACGAGGACAAGCATGAAGCTGGAGACAGGTGTTTTAAAGCAATGTTTCGCTCTGTATAGAGGCATTTATGAACGCGCTGTGACTATGACCTCGACAGTTTGTGGCTGCTAATGTAAATTTACAGTTTTGATGCATGCAGCTATAAATGTTGTACTAAGTCAAATGTTGCTTTAAACTAATACTTAAAAAACAAATGAGGATTTGTCAGACTTAGATACAGATGAGTCAGAGACGCCCCATGTCACTGGACAGATGCAGAAAAATTGACATCATTCTTTAATTTAAAGTCTGTGTAAAAAACGTATCTTTAAAGTAAGATATTGCTTTTTTTTGTATGATTTAAATCCTAATTGTTGTACGTCACTGGGATTACATGGTGTAAACTGCTACAGTGTTAAATCATTGTTCTACTTACAGTGTACAGGCCTGAAAACCAACTTTTACGGGTTTGTAATCATTTCCCCCTTGAAGAAAACAAATCTGTCACGAACCCCTACGGCACTTTCTGGAAATCTCCTCTATTATTTTCTTTATTTATAACCTTTCTTGCCAAATTGATAATCCATACACAAACAAACATCATATCATATATAAATGAAAACATTTTAAAATGTCAATGTATCCTACAGTTGCATATTAGAAATATCTTGAACCATATTTGAAGTCATGTTAATGAGCCAATTGCAGTTCCCACTGTTGTACAGCAGGGGGCGACGTTTGTCAGCATAGAAGACTGACTCATTATTTGTAACGGGAAAACAGACACATATGTTTGTGCTTTGAGACCAAGAGGATGCCTGCTGCTTTACGTTTGATATTTTCTAACTCATGATGGAATGTGTTCTTCTTCTTTTGTGCTAAACGGGAATGTACCAAGCGTGTGGTTTCTCCTGTTGCACGCAACAGGAACGTGAGCGATAACCTTGAAAAGCAAAGCAGCGTAATGAATAAGGACGATCTCGTGTTTGTTCGTTTGTTTTTTTACGTACTGTACATAACAATTCACTTTTTTCAAAATAAAAGAATTGCTTGTGTCGAGGAGTTCTGTTTTGTTGTTTGAACACGCAAGAAGGATCTAACAGTCTAAATATAAAAATGCATTTATAATTCATTTATATCCTAATCCTTAAATGCTATAATATAGACTGTAAAGATTCACAATTGCATTAACCAGCCTTAGCTTGAGTAAACAACTCTGATGCAATGCAACTGGCAGCCACTAGGGGGAAGCATTTCACTGTCAGCCAACCTTCTGCGGGCATGCGCTTCCAGGATCCTGGTCCAGTTTAAGGGCCTGGCAGAGTGGGGCTTCACGTGTTTCTGTGGGTTCTTGACTTATTCCACATAGAGAATCGCCCTGTTGCAATGAATTTCCTCAGTCTCGTGCACAAGTCCTGCCTCATGGAAAATGCACAGTGTGAATGTGCACTGAGTGCCCCACACGTTGTTTTTTTAGACAGACCCATGGTGATGACGGTGGGGGGAGGCAAAGACAGATGGACTGTGTGCGAGTGCGAGTGTGTGTGCGTGTACGTGTTACAACACAGATGTTGCAGGATATTGCGCTCGTGCTTAAAAAAGCGATGACGTACGGAAAGTGGCAAAACGGAGCAGAACTGAAGGAGAATAGGACTCCCCATAATCTGCCACAACAGAAAATTATCATTCGCTCTGCTCTTTGTCTCCTCTTCCCATACAGTTCCATAGGCGGAACATGTTATGGGTGTAATCTCTAAGAGGATTCTCCCTGCCTGGTATCATGGTACATGTTAATTTTAGTGCTTTATGTTCCTTATTGAAACAGACCCAGGATCCCCCAGGCCTGACTGCCAGCCAGCCAACCGTCATCAATTCACCCCTAATCTCTCCCCCCAGTCCTTTTATAACTAATCCATTGTGTTGGTCATTGTCATCTGATCATGTGTGACCTTGGCTGCTCTGTAGCTGGTGCTGGGCACTATAACATTGACTTTTGACGTCCATCTGCAGGCAGATATGGGTGATGAGGTAAAAATGTTCTTGGAAATATGTTGATTGAGATAATTTCTGAAATTAAAATGCAATAGCAAACACCAACCCGCTGTTTTTGAAAATTTAAAATGAAAAATAGTATTAATTCACTTTTGGTCAAAATCAAACTGGACTGTGTAAAAGATCCTTTTTGAGTGTACCAGAAGAAGAAGGACTCCATCGGAGAGCGGAAGGAGCCTGGTGGAGCATCCATAACAGCCGTACGTGGCTCTCAAGGCAGCTTGGCAAATTTGATGTGACACCCGGTGATGATGTGATCATTCCTGGATAACTTACAGCCGTGTAAATCAGCTCTGAGCTCACTCCACCTGTTTTCACCTGCGAGGACGCACCTCATCCAAGCTGGGACAGAAAGAAAACCTGCAACCATGACATTTCTCATCAACTCATTATTTTTTTTCAAAACCTTCACTGCCGCCCACATCGGGGGACAACGTCTTTTTCCCGCCTGCTTCCTCACCCGTCATGCCTCACATTTGTCTCACCCCTGCCAGGCCCCTGGTCGATCTGTCTATCTGCCCCTGCACTGACTCCTCATTAACACATGAATGAATACAGGGAAGGCTCTGCTATGGCTTGGACGCTAACAGAAGGCAGCAGATTTGCAATTCAAACTTCTGACTGACCTACTCCCACCCCCACCGCGTCCTCCCAGCGTTGTATACTGGGACCGGATCTGTCATCAGTATGATTGAGGATGTATGTAAAGAGGAAGAGAGGGATAGAAAGATAGAGCGAGGCTGGCATGAATTCATATACTCCTGATGTGTCTCCGTACTTTCATAATGAAGGGCACAATGTAAATAACAATAAATAAAAATTCTACTTTTATTGGTATTTAAATACTGAATTCCAGAAAATGGACCATGTTTGGAGTGAGTCATCAAAACAAACAGAAAAAAAAACATCAGCACAGGTCAAAAGCTTATCCTTATTATGTACTACATTTAATCTGCAACGTAGCAATGTGAAAATAAGTCCTCTGGTCTTTTTTTAGAGATGAAAACGATCATTTTAATAACTTTTTAAGCTTTTATTTTCTTCAAACTGTAACCTTACGTCACTTCCCTTTTCTGTCTTTACTACTTCCTGCATGTACCGACAAGATGGCGGCGCCCTTAGCAATTCACCTGGAGTTTGGGTAGGCGAGTTTAACTCTTTTATTATAGTTTTTATATTTGTTGAAGCGTCTTAGCAATTTTATGCTAAAACACTTCGTTGCACGTTCTTAATTTTTCCTTTTATGCTTATCGGAATGAGCTCGTATCGGTGTTGAAAGAGCTGCCTTTTAGTTTTAAGTTTATTTAATTTTCGTCACTGTGTAATTTCCTAATGTGGAGGGAAGCAGAACCAGCAAAGCAGATTTAGCATGAAGATGGAAGACGGTAATACGAACCGTTCTGTATTTAAACATTGGTCGTCCTGTAAACACTGGGATCTGTCACAGTGAAAACGATGTCGGGCTTGAACTCGAGCACTCACGACTCCCTCTGCAGCTCCGCTCAGATCAGCCAGCTGTGCCAGCTCCACATTCACAGTGATGGTGCACAGACACAAAGTATGTAAGCGTACACTAATGCCTTGCTCAAGGACTATTCCAGGTGACCTCCTGCTGGTCACACAATAGAACCAGTACTCTATTTCTACCTGCTCCTCCCAGGAAAAGTAAACATGTTGAGAATTGAAATAAACTAAATAAATAAATACATTTTCCAACTACAGTATATTTTAAAACAGTGAATGCAGAAGGAAGTTAAAAAAACTTAATGAATCTTAAATATTAAACCACCTGCACCCCTAAACTCAGCTGGACTTAACTTTATTTTTAATGGTAGAATTTGATTAGAAATGGCAGAAAGCCTTTATCGGTGCCTGATAAGAGCTTTCATATAAAACACACACTAACACCCTGATCCTTTCATCTAGAGGAGGAGCAGAGCTGCTTTTTAGTGGCGTGAAGGAACATCATGTGACTCTGCCGAGTCAATCAGAACCTTGTGAGTATCAGCTTTTGCCTTTATCCTTAAATCATGTTGCTAAATGAAATGGTTAGTTATATGCTGCAATTTATTTTTACACACTACTGGCAATTTAAAACAAAAAGCAGCAGTCCTGCTGCATAGATGTCCTCATGTGATAATGTACAGTATTCTTCCAATTTTCTCCTCTTCTTGTCGTCTTCATCCTGTTCAAACCCTTTCCTTCTGCTTCTTTCTGTCTTCCACTACTGTGTGTGAAGGGTGGAGGCCAACTGGAGGGAAAAGGATAGTTTATTTTGCCCCTGTTGGTTGTAAAAGAGCAGTAAGGTTACAGCGTCATTGTTTTGTTGAGCCCATTACAATTGAATTTCGAAGCATGTGCTCATTTTTCAGTTCATTAAAACTTTACACCTCAGGATCCAAACTGATTAGATTTTAGTTTGCTTTTGATTTAAGTTCCCTCAGGTGTTCAGTGACAGTGGTCACTGACTCAGCATGAAGAAGTGAGAACCCGCCGGCAGCCTAATTTCACATCTCAAACCCAGTTTAGGACCTGGGTCACGCAGAGAAGGTGTGAGCTGTATATTACAGCCACTAAGTGATTGTCTTTAGGTTTTTATTTATAAGTGTGTAACCTGCGTGTGTGTGGACATATTAATATAATATGTTGACTGTATTTGCTCGGTGTGATCTAAATCTGGACCAGCAGGTTTGCTGTTCCTAAAAATGTCCGAACTACATCCACCCACACGTCTGTGTGTGAAGACAGAGGGGGTGAAGGCAGATATAATTGGTTCTGAATCCTTCGTATTTCTCTTTGACCCCAGTCGGTGATTGATGACCCTCGACTGAAAGACCCCACCCCCCAGTCTTTCTATCCAACTCTCCCTCATAGTGTCATAGTCTCTCTCCCTCTCTCTCTCTCTCTCTCTCACACACACACACACACACACACACACACACACACACACACACACACACACACACACACACACACACACACGTAACATAACCTCTGGTGTAAGGGGGATCACACCAGTTTTGCCCCTCACATCAGCTGAAAGACGGATCGCTCCCCCCCGCCTCCCTCACATGACCGTCATAATTGCACAAAGACAGAAAAGGTAGAGGGAGAATAAAGGAGCGGAATAAACTGCATGCGCAATAGAAAAACCGCAACGGTTTTGAATCAGCATCAAAATGGCGCCTTTTCGCTCCCCTCCCTCCGTATCTCCTTTTCCACCCACACAACGCTTCTATCCCAAGATGCAATAGGAGCGTATGACGCATTTTCCCCTTCTCTGTGTTTCTGTTCCCTCATTTTCTTCTCGTCTCTACCTGGGTTTGCAAAGCAAATTCAGAAACCATAACATATAATAAAAGTATGATTTCTGCAATCCTGCAGTAGAAATTCTTTATGCTTTCATAAAATTTTATTATTGGCCTCTAAATAAACCTGAATCTTTAGTTCATACTGTGGATGATTTTAATTCTAGGTGTGTAACCTTTTACAAGGAATACTGCATCACGTGTATAAAAATCCTAATCAAGGGTGTTCGAATTATTGGCCCAAGGCAAATTTTTTTGTTGCAGCTCTTTTAAAACGTGTGCGTGTTTAAAGGGGGGAATAAAATGGTGAAGGCAAAGGAGGCGAAGGAGTGAAAGAGGCGAGGAGAACAGGTTTTACGAGAGTGAAGGAGGGAGAAAGTGAAGAGAGGTGAGTGAAATGAAAAAGTAAATGGATGAGAGAATGGAAGGACAGGGGGTAATGATGGAGAAAAACACCAGTAGTCAAAAGCAGAGAGAGAGAAAGAAAAGAGTCACCACAAAGAAGGAGTTATGAGCACTGTGGTGATTAGTTCTGTTTTTAGCCCCTAAAAGGTGCAGGTCAATATTGTGTGTGTGTGTGTGTGTGTGTGTGTGTGTGTGTGTGTGTGTGTGTGTGTGTGTGTGTGTGTGTGTGTGTGTGTGCGTGTGCGTGCGTGTCTCTGTGTGTGTGTGTTGCAGTGGGCGGTAGTCGTCTTTTTAATTTTTTTTTTTGAGGCCTGGATCTGTAGAAAACTGGAGCTATCATTATAGTACTGAGCTGGCAGGCAGCTCTGCAATTAACCTGAACATTACGTGTGCAGGCTTGGAACCGCGTGTCGCAGAGCACACGCTCGCACACGCCTCGTCACACGTCACCTACACGGTCACTGCCCTGACCGCAGTGACCAGGCAGACGTTTCTACAAATCCTTCCTCCCTCCTCCAGTTTTTTTATGGCCCAAAATGAATGAATGAATGAATGTCTTTAAAGGCTGTGTGGAATCTGTATACGTCTCCTTTTATTTTCTCCTCCTTTGTAACCAGTGTTTGTTGTTTGGGATCAGAGCAGCGGAAGCTCTATGCTTTTATGGATGAATACGATATAAGATCTAAGACCTAATCTTTAGGTTTCACAGAAAGTGCCAGGTCAAATCACAATGTTTAGACTTCATCCTGCAGGATTTGGCTCCAGGTGTGAATTCCAAGTCCGGTCATTCATTCATTCATTCATTCCGGTCAGTCATGGCTTCACCTGGATCTGGACCCTTTTTCAGGAGGGCTTTTTTTCTGCTCTTCCTCTATTTATTTGCTTTCTTCTTGTATAGTTCCTCATTTTTCTTTGTGAACGTGTTTTTTGATGCGTGCACGTGTCAGAGCTGCTCTCTGTTCCCGTGAACGCTTGAGCTAAATACACCTGGTTTGTGGCTCCACGTCAAAACCCAATTTTCATTTTAATAACACAAAGACAAACACTCCTGAAACAGCTTAAATAGTAATGTTAATGATAACCCCAACTATAATTTATTCATTGTTGGTTGTTTAGCAGGCATTCATCCTAAAAGCTGTCATTGCCATTGCCGTCGAGGCTTTCAGACGGCTTGAGTGAACCTCAATCTATTGTTCAGACAAGGTCAATCTGATTGTTCATGAGGTCAGACTCAGAAGATTCAGGCATTGCTGGAAAGCCGCGCGTTTAGTGTTTGTCACCAACAAAGAATATTATTATTCTGAAATAGGATTTAGATCTCGCTGTCGTTGTGCGTGCACCTGGAGAGAACTATCTTTCTAGCACTCGTTTGTGCATTTTTTTTTTTAAACCTGTGTGACCTAATTTTATTTATTTATTTTTCCCTTTGCATGTACGGTGGTGCTCGGCCCGTCTTTTGCAGTGTGTTCAGTGGTTTCCAGACTTGCTCCGGACAAATAATCCGTTTTATTTTTTCTGACCAAGGTGAACAATGTCGCTCTCGGTCATTAACATCAGTCAACCCTCCCCCCTTCGCCGTGTCCTCTCCTTTACCCCCAAACATACACATACACTCATAAATATACATGCACACACACACACACACACACACACACAGTTTGGTCCCCGCCTGGTGCTTCTGTCGCGTCACATCGACCGGGAGGCTGGAACCGTGCACCTTGACCCCTAACCCCTAACCTGTGACCTCTGCTGGCTGTCTGTTTATGGGCTTTGTGTGTGTGCTTTCTAGGGGACGTGAAGCAGCTGCTGGTCTGGATCCAACGGAACCTGCTGAAGGAGCGGCCGGAACTCTTTGTCCAGGGGGACTCTGTGTGAGTGTGTGCGCACCTGACACACAGCTGATCCGCGTAAAACAGCATAACCTTAACGAACACAGCCTCTGCAACAAAATCGTAACTTCAGAATGGGACAAAACGTGAACCTGGGCTCCACTGAGTCCTTCTCAAGCTTATTCCTCCATCTCACGAAGGAACTGAAAATAAACAGACGGTGCACCTTTCTCGTTATCGGCTTCAGAAGGATGATTACCTGTGTGTGCGTGACTGGGTGTTTGTATGCACGTGTGCGTTTGGGTCCAGTGCTCGCAGCAGTCTATAGGACTGGCTGACTTTTACAGCTGCCTTTGTGCAGGACTATTTATAGCACCACCCAAGCAATGAATGGAGAAAAAGCTCGGCTGCCTATAAAGCTTATAGATTAGATGTGTGTGTTTGTGTATTCTTCATGTTGGCAGCAAATGCAAACCGTCATCACAGCGTTTCTTCTATCTCTTAAAACGATCCAACATTAGTTGGTCGTCTTTATTTTTTTACTCCTATGCTTTTGTTCTTTTTCTGTGTGTGTGTGTGTGTGTGTGTGTGTGTGTGTGTGTGTGTGTGTGTGTGTGTGTGTGTGTGTGTGTGTGTGTGTGTGTGTGTGTGTGTGTGTGTGTGTTCTCGTTCCTCTCACGTTGCCCTTTCTCACTGACGTCACGGACCATGTACAAGGTGGACGGATGCTGGAACGTGAGCTTCAGTATCTGTGTCAGGTGCTTCTGTTACCATCTGCATTAATGACAACAAAAAAAACAAATAAAATACACACCTGCACCCAAAGGTACCTGTCGTTAACCTTCACCATCGTTCAATTAGTCCCAGGGATACATTTGTTTCATACATTTGTGACATTTGGAATGTTTTTTTGTTTTTCCTCTTTTTTACTACAAGCCTTTTTACTCTAAGGACTTTATAAATTGATAAATAAGGTTATATAATATACTAATATAAATATAATACTATACAGCTGTGATTATTTTAAAGAGGAGATTTTTGCATTTATATTATACAACAATTTATGAGCCTATATGTGCTGAAACAAAGCAACAAAGATAAACACACACATAGTCACCCACCAATAAAACAAATGATCCTATGAACATACTGTACCATGTTTCTTTTCAGGCATGAAATAGGTTGTATACTTATTTTATACTGTAGAAAACACACTTCATTTAATTTACTGTGTTCTCAGGGATGCACAAGTTATTATATTTATTGACAAATAGATTAAAATGTTTGTGTTTTTTCTAGGCTGGTCTGTTTAAAACAATGGTTCATTTTGACAGAGGAAAAAAATGAAGAATCTCCAAACTGTTACATTTCATTAAACATCATTATAAATGTTCCCATACCACCCTCTCAAATAAAAACATCCTGTGTGTTTTCTGGAATGATTTTTATTTATTTAGAGATTGTGTCTTGTGCACGTGTGTTTGTGGGTCTGCGTCTGTCTGAAAACGGTGTGTTTTCCCGCAGGAGACCTGGGATTCTGGTGCTTATCAATGATGCAGACTGGGAGCTAATGGTGAGTACTGGGAGGCGTGATGGTGTGCATGGGGTGGCTGTGTCTTCAGAAAGCACGGTTTCACTGCTTAATGCTGGAATCCTGGAACGCAGCAGTGTTTACGTCTGCATGCGTAGGTTCCCCATCAAGACCTAAATAAATCGGGGCTGCTGCTTGTGTGTGAAGGTGAGCCGGTGTCTTCACTCATACTGAGGCCGTTCGTTCTCTCTCAGCGTTTATAGAATGTGGAAGCAACAGCAACACACGTCTGTCCTTGGGGTCCCATATCTGAAGCCATATTTACATGCACACACAGTCTAAATGCTTCAATTTGAACCCATTGATTAAATTACTGGACTCAACACAGGATGTAAATGAAATGAAGAGTTTGTCATTGATTGGATCCCAAATGGGAACACGGGAGCAGTATAAATATTTGTGTTGGTAAACGCTGATATTTCTCCTTTTGACTCTTACAGCTGTGTGAATATTGAATATTGCTCGTGTCTTCTGCACCTCAGGGGCAGCTGGATTACAAACTACAAGACCAGGACAACGTGGTATTTATTTCTACTCTTCACGGAGGATAGACGCTGACGAACACACCTGACACCTGACCACGTCCGACAACGCGTCCACCAGCACCTGAATGTTGCTCACAGGACCTGGTGGAATTTCAGAGATGCTTAGAAATATGTGAAAGCTGTGAAAGTGGAAACCGTTTACATGTTTTTATGTCAAACAACCAACATTAATAACCACAGCTTCTGTGTCTGCTTGAACTCTGTTGTGGCTCAAATGACTGAGAAGTAAAGAAAAATGTCCCACAGTTTAACTCTACACATCAGCATTTCTCAGAAATAAATAAGAATTTTCACACACTTTATAAAACACAATAACGTTGTTACATATCAGTTGGCATTTTAGCTTTTTATTAGTGTATTTGTCAACAATTACAACTTGCAACATGTCATTTTTTAATTATTACAGCTTTTCCAAATTAATGCCATTCATGTGTTGACACATTAGCAATGAAGGCTTCACAGATCAACGTCTACAACTACGTCAAAAAAATTAATTTCGTGTTGAAAAAAATATAGTTCCTAAAACTTTGTGTTCCTGATATTTTTTGAGTTTTTATAAATTATTTCTGAGACATATAAACAAACGTTTTTTTTTTTAAATATTTTCACTAATTTCACAAACATTCTTTTCGTTACAAGTTTTTTTTTTTTTAATAAATATTTGAAAGCTGTGTATTTCTGTTTTGACTTACGTTTCTCTTTTAACGCCTGTACTTAAATGTATGCGCTGGAATTAGGACAAATTGTTTAAAATTGATTAAACTTATTATTAATATTTTTACTGAATGAATAGCCAGTGGTGTTTGTTTGTTCGAAAAATAAATGCAGCTGTCTTGCGTTTTTACAAAACCGTATGTGATTTCTATGAAGTGCACTGATCCTATAGCTGAAGCGCGCGCACAGGCCTGCAGGCAGACGCCTTTTTCATTTAGGGTTTTTACATCTCGCTTCGATAATTCCTGCTGATAACTAATATCTGATCGATTTAAGCCCAGCTCTGTGATCACGCTGCAGTTTTAGGCTGATTAAAGGCGACTTTAGGGAGATTTTACGTCCTATAGCCCTGCTCAGCTGGAATATTCATTAGAGGGGTGGAGGGCTGCGTGTGCGTGTGTGTGTGTGTGTAGAGGAGGTGGCGGGTGGGGTGTAAACTACGGGACCACTGCGGGAGGTCGAGGTCTAGCCTCCGGGCTGCCCTCCCCTGAACGCCCGGGGCGACCTAAAACCTTTTCTCGGCTGTGGAGTCCGATTTGCAACGGGAAACCGGCCGATAATGGCCGGTAGAAAGGAAATGCTAATGAGGCTGTGAGGGGGTTACAGAGGAAACTGAAGCACAGCGTCAGCTGGTGCGGCCCGGGACAGTCTCTGTGTATGCGGTGCCTGGCAGTTTAAATTAAAAGCGGATTTTCTCTCGGTTTGGGCCGAGTTTTAGGATAAAATGTCGAAGCTCACGCGGCTTGTTTAGTATTTTAAATGTGATATTGTTCTGACATATAATCTAATTAGCACACCTTACATGGGAATCTAGTTTTCCAATTTGTGTGCAAATACGGTTTGTTCCCAAGTGTTATTCTCGTTCATTTCCCATTATTTGCTTCTGTGCACCGAGTTATTAATAGAGCGCCTCTACAGCGGAGTCGTGCAGGGCTCGGACTAATACCTGGGCCTGCACCAGGCTGCTCGGTGCCGATGCTGCTGGTGAGAGTGGAGCTGGCCTCGCCGTCGCCTCACACACGTGTGTCACAACTGTGGCCAGTTCAGGTTGTGTGTGCGCGCGTGTGTGTGTGTGTGTGTGTGTGTGTGTGTGTGTGTGTAGAAAGGTCCTCTGATCTGCAGTGAGTGCAGACAAACCATAAAGTAAACGCCAGCTAATAAAAGCGAAGCACCGTTATGATTTAACATAATAGCGTTGATGCTCGTTTTGTCAAATTGTATTGTGGCCGTAAAAACAGCAAAACTGTCTTCAAAGTCAAGTATTTCCTGTGTGACTATTATCAGACCTTAATGCGCCTGTTGTCATGCGATCTATTTACTAAAGTGAAGCCTGACTGCTTTAAAGCAACTGTGGCCAGATCTGCTGTGAACAAATGAGCTAAATGCATCTTCACAAGTCTTTGAATTAGAGGCACAGATGCATCAATATGTCCTGCTATTACAACGCAAAGCTACAAGCTGCTTGTTACTAAATGGGATTTATTGTGAAGTTCAAAAGACTGTTGGACGAATGAGTGTTTTCCTTACATGCAGATGAGCACGTGCACATCACTGCATTTGTGCAGAACAAGCTTTGAATATTAGAACAATTAATGTGCAGTTTTGTCAGCATTCTGCAAACAAAACAAGTGACACACTTAAGGATTTGTTTGCGACATTATATCAAACAGAAACATCTGTGCAGGAGCAAACATGATGCAACGATCCTTTGGAATTAAGGAAGGTTAGCCTTTAATATTCAACATCACAGTGACTGTGTGTGTGTGTGTGTGTGTGTGTGTGTGTGTGTGTGTGTGTGTGTGTGTGTGTGTGTGTGTGTGTGTGTGTGTGTGTGAATTAATCAGCCTATACCGGTCAAGAATAACAACCTAAATAACAAAACATTTCTGACACAAACTAAAAGTGTAAGTAAATGATTTTATATATTTTCACATATTTACCCTTAAATTAGACATTTTTCCTTATTATCTATTTATTAGCATACATATTTGATAAAGTAAATTATATTTATTGCATTAAAACAATAGTTGGTTATTTTTATGCTGTTAAATTATTTGTTTTAAACTGAGAGAAATTCTAAACACCAGATTGACCAGTGTTCGTCTTCTGAGACTTGGCAGCATCACTATTCAGTTTGTTGTCTATGCTTCTATACTACTGTGACTCAGAAATATTCATTCATCATTAGTTGGAGTCTTAATAGCAACAAATACGATGTCTAACTGCTACAGTGTGTGGTGAGCTGCTCTGTTGCACTGAGCTCTCGGTTTTATTAAAAGGCTCTAAATATGCTGTAAGCACGTTTTCTTTCGGAATAAATGCAAAAAAACGTTCTAGGGGCAGATTTAACGTCCCATCCTTCACGTGAACCTGCCTCGTCGCTCTCTCGGTGCCTTCGTTCCCGTTTTCGGCGAGCAGGCCTCAACTCCGTGACCACTCAACTTGCTGCCTCCACTATTTGCCGAACACAGTCGATACATCGACGCTTCCGGTCGATATTTGCCATTTAAAACAAACAGTCTTGATTAGATCTTCGACAAAGTGTAAATACCAATCGGGCCAAAGACAACGCGCACCCAGAAAAACGCGGTGCACGAGGCAGAACGGGGCTCCCTGCGCGGCGTGGGCCCGGTCCCGCGTGCGCTCCTCCATCACACCCACACCGCGACTTGTGTCTTACCTGACATGCGACTGCTAGGACGCACAACCGCACTAAAGGCCGCCCTACAGCCTCTTTGTCGTCCAGGGGCCTGCACGCGCTCCCGACGTGGCGCTCGGCCAAAGGCAGCGGTGACGAATGTGGGTCCGCAGCAACAGATGTCCATACACAATTCTTGGGGTTGAATTTGGGTTTACTCAAGAATTGCGTTTGGACAATCAGTCGCGGAAGACCCGTGTGAGCCCGGTGCCAAGAGGGAGAAAGGAGAAATGAAGCATTTAATTATTTAAATTACAAACGTGCACGGCCAGTTATTGTGCGGGCCCGTTGTGCACCTGCTGCGGCTGCCTACACGTCCTCTGGCAGCACCGGCTGCCTCTGACACCCACAACTCTTTATCTTTCCTGTCTTTCTCTACCAGACGGAGACTTGCAGCACTGTGCATTATTTTTGACATCCTCTCTGCTCAGCATTGCGTCTTGGATTTTTTTTTTCCCCCTTTAGAAAAAAAAATCTGCTTTGAGCTGCTTCTGCAAAGCCATAGTATAAAAACGGTCCAAACGGGGCCAGTGGGACAACTTCTCTCCAAACTATGATCCAGGGTCGCGAGCATTCACGCATACGCAGAAAGTGGCAGCTACAAACGGAACCTGTGATCGCGGAGTGATCACGTTGGAAAAGTGGACGCTGCTAAGGATGCATTGTTGCAGCCACGGTCGTTTCAGGACTTTTATTCTGCGGCTTCGTGCGGAAATGCGCACACCGTTCGCTACCGGTGTCCCTCCACGTCTTTGCACTGGTTGCTAGTTGTAAAGTTAACCCCAAGTCTGTCCAAATCTCGGTCGCTCTTAAAATGGCTGAATGGCCGCTGCGTTTAAAAGCATCTCCCCTGGCTCGCGGCAGTCACACTTTGCAAGTGTTCTAACACACGGGGAGCAGGAATCGAGCATCTCGGGCGGATTTGCTTTGATTTTAAAGTCCGAGGTGAGAGCGCCAGGAAAACGCCATTTCTGCACCTGTGTACTGTCATCGATTGAGGAAAATACGGTTTAGTTCTGGTGCCTCAAGATGCACAATGGCTTTCCACTGATGCCAAATAAAAAAAAAACATCCCCTCCTATTTGAAGGAAGACGCTTGGAGCGTTCATGTGTCCTCCTCTGCTGCTTCACAGCTGCGGGCGGAATCGGACAATTAAGAAAAAGGAAACCCCTTAGTCCCCGGTCGGTGCGTCCTCGGTTCCGTTCCCACGACGTGCCGTTTTTCTCGCACACGAGCTCCGTTCAAATGCCCCCCAGCGCGCGGCGTCGGATGGTGACGGAGGGGAAGGGAGGCTGCCGAGGAGCAGGGGAGCCGCCGGGCTGCGTACTCTCCGGACAGTCGCTTCCATCCTCCCTTGGCGAGTGTCTCGGACTGACTGACTGGCGGACTGGATGCGCGTCCCTCTGCCCTCCTGGCTTTTTCTTTCCGCTGCTCCAACAATAAGCGCTGCGGCCGCGACGCGAGGCGGAGTAAGGAGTGGAGAAGGTCCTCGCTTGGTACTGAATTTGAATAACACCACGGGGTGATAAATGTCCATTGTACTGCTTAAGTAATGAATCTCCACTGTCCTCTATGTCTCACACACACACACTCACACACGCACGCACGCACGCACGCACGCACACGCACACACACACGCACACACGCCAGCAGCTGCGATGAGGGACCAGCAGCCCCTCTTAAAGACACAACAGCCCTATTTTCTAGCAAAAAAGAGATTACAATCCCGACACTGTTTACTCTCTGACCGCACTGCATGACGCGTAGTGTTCCTCTTGTGCCCCGCTCCCGTGTGAGCAAACTAGTGCAACGCTGTAACCAGGCACTTGGACATAAAGCGGCGCCTTCAGCGCCATGTGCAGCCGTTCCGCCGCAGAAAGGGCAGCCTACTGTAGGCCTCTGAGGCGAGTGTTGTCCGAAGTGACAGAAAAGGAGCGGATTATATGATGCTCATGTGACGGACGATTGATGGGGCCACAGAGGCCGGGCTGTCGCCTGCTTTGCGTAAAGATGCAACTTTGCGAGCGGACGCCTCGGTTCATATCATCAACTACAGCATTGTAACGAGCAAGTTGCACGAATGCAGATTTTATAATTGTGGTGTCTTGTTTGTTTGCTGTTCTGTTGACTGGACGTCCAGCGCAGTAAAAAAAAAAAAAAGAAAAAAACGTTTTGTATGAATGCATAATGTACAATTTGTTTTTAATGCAAGAGGAGAAATTGAAGTTAAAGTCTTGAACCTGTTTCTTTTCACTGGAAACAGGAAACTGATTCAAAGCCATCCGCATGTCGCGCATATCAGCACTTTCGAATGCTGCGTTTGCGCTACAGCTTGGTGATGCTTACAGACGCCTCCTCCTCTCTCTCTCTCTCCCTCTCTCCCTCTTTCTTTCTAATAAATCATCCTGACTGATCCCGCCCCAGGCGCAGGGGGTCCTCCTCTATAAAGCCCAATCCGTTTTTTCCCTTTTCATCCCCCTCAAGAAGCCGAGTTAACCTCTGCTGATCCACGGGGCCAGAGCCCCTCTCAGTCCCAGCCCGCCTCTCATTCAGGCGGCCAGTCACTCATTCATTGCTCCTTTTTTGAGCGGTGAAAAGCAAAACCGTCCATCCCTGCTCTTTTCTTCCCCGCTCTCTCCCTCCCTCCCTTTCTCCCTCTCTTGGCCTTTTCATGTCCTGACTTTTCCAGAGGCGGGAAACCCTAGTAAGAAGTCAAGAGGGTCCACTTTCGCTCTTGCCTGGAGAGTCCCCGCTTAACGCACTCATTTGTGGCTGTAAATACGTCTTATATTACAGCAGTGCCGCAATAATTCCTAAGACAAAAAAAAATGGAACAAAGATATTTTATTTTGATTGAAATCCAACTTGCAGCTCAACAAGTCATCTTTTATTTGTGTATAAAAAAGCTCCATAGGTTTTTCTTCAACGACGTGCAAACAAACACATTTGGCCGTTTAATCTATTTCCTTGTTGTTACTTTAAATTGTGTGTATATTTTTAGCTAGTGAGGATCAATGCGAATCGCACCTCCTAAAGGCTAAATAGCAACGCGCAGACACACCCACCCACACTCACACATGTCCAAATAGAAACACTATCCACCTTCTTCAGTGGCTGGATTAAGGCCTTTTAGCTCCGCAGCTTTCATGTTGTCTTTTCGTCTTGCTGGTGTATAGCAGGGGTGTGTGTGTGTGTACACACAGAAGCAGTGGGGATCCGCGGCACTCTGGGCAGGGGCCACTGTGCTTCCCTCCATTCACAAATCAATGTTTAACCCGCTGGCTAAAAGGCCTGGCAGGGGAGAGGGAGCCCCAGTCGGCAGGGTGGGCCATGAAACCATCCCATTGAGAGACGGAGCGCAGGGAGAGGACAAAGAGAACAGGGGAATCCGTAAAGTAAACCTCCTCTGGCGAAGGCATCTCCTCCCTGCTGCTAGGGCACTGCTATGGAGGACGGAGGTGAGGGAGGGAGGGAGGGAGGGGCGACGCCACGGCACGGAATGTCAGGGAAATCTGTGCGGAACGGAGACTGGGGTTCCTGGAGTTCAGGGGTTCATTTGTTTCACTCAGAAACAGAACGTAGACGGGAAATACGGTCGACTAGAGGTTAGAGGAGGCCCAGTTCATCCCAAGTCACGGCACCACGTGTTCCAACAGCCCGAAGTTTGGATTTCTGTGAGCGTGGAGAACAATGTGCCGTCAAATTGGCTCATCAGAGCTTCCAGCTGCATCCGTGACACTCGTGAAGTCAAAACGTGTGTGCGGGACTCATCAAGCTCCGAAACGGCTGCCGATTGAAAGATCAGAAGACGATTCTTACGTAAATGCATGAGCTGCTGGTCTGTACCCAGACCTCCACACACTCCTACCTCTGTTTAGGAGGTACACACACACACACACGCACGCACACACACACACACACACACACACACACACACACACACACACACACACACACACACACACACACACACACACACACACACACACACACGCTCCTTCCCAAGCATGCTGCCGCTGCCTAAACATCCCCCAGAATTCTTTGACAGTGGCTGCTCTGTTGCCTGGCAACAAGGCGACAGACGGCGTCATCCAGGGAGTAACAGAGAGGATGGGAAGCAGAGGAGTCTACAGTAATCTCGCCATTACGTTGTGGGGATCACGGGGCACAAGGAATCTCCAGGAATATCCTGTGATTATAGGATGGAAGCGACTGCAGGACTGAAGCAAATCCTGTCCTCCATTAAAACATGCAAGTTTGAGATTCCTGAGCTTTTAAAGTTCCGGATGCTGAAATTTGTAAACTGACTTTGACTCGCAGAAGCATTTAGATGCTGCAGCATCGTGATTTCTGACCATCAGGAGACTTTTATCATGGAAAACCTCGGCGTTAGCAGCCGTGAAATCACTTTAATGAGTCCTAACTAGATTTGGCAACATTACTATTCAATATATGAAAAGAATCTAATAAGAAATTTTAAAATGGTAAATGTTTGATGTTAATCCGTTTCATATGCATGAGAACACATAATGTAATCATACCTGTATCACTGACCTCCTAATCTCATTACTTCTGCCATTTCCAGCCATTCAGTCCGAGCGTTAGACTCTTTGTGCTGACTAAGTGGTGTTGTGTAAAGACTGGACTTGATGTGTACAGGTAATTTTTTTTTTTTTACTGAAGCAATTCTGTTTAAGTGCTCCAGTCAAACAGCAGTATTGGCCACTTGGGGTTAAAAAATGCCCAGTCCACTGGGTCGGCGGTCAATTTATCTATACTGCTGTTGACTTCGCAATGTCCCAAACGTCCGACGAGCAGGAACATGACGTGTGCAGGGTTCACTGTATGCATCACTGTGCATTGGATAAAACACACCTTTCAGACAAACAGACAAACCACAGCTGTTCTTCATCCAATTCCATCATGGTATTTTGTGAATGGTGCAGGAAAGTGCTGCAACCTCGACTCATGCAGATCTGAGCTCTACTGGAAAATGGGGCTGGTTTCAAAAAGGAGGCAGGCTCGTCCTGTAGGTTTTAAGAAATACTTGAGGAACTCCACTTAGTTTACATCGACTCATTTCCCAGTCATAAATTGCAAAACGCATGCGACTTTTTAGATCAACGCATTCCCCACAAACAATAGACACGGTCCCTTGGAGTCAGACATGTGTGATGACATGGGAGGAGGAGGACTGACAGCGTAAAGCTGCTGTAGCTGCTGAGTAAGAGCGTATGTGCCACGACTCAGATCCTGAGTGACACGTATTGACCCACTCAGGCCGACCGCGTCTCTGTGGGAACGCTATTGATTATCGCCGCGGCAATAAAGGTCCCGGAAGCCGGTGAGAATGTCACGACTCTCCGCTGCTCCTACCGGGCCGGGTCCCAACACGCCGGCACCGAGACAGGAGACAGACTGGGCCCAGGACTTAAAGGGCGGCTCCAGGGAGCATTCCCTTTATTTCTTAGAATGATGAAACATCTGTGCCACCAGTAACAACAGCAGTGTCCCAAAAAGCACGTTTCAGAGGACGCGGAGCTGCAGGAAAATTAGAACATTTGTTTTTCTTACATATTATATAGTTTGGGTGATTTAATATGGCTGCGGCCCTTCCGCTATTGTTCCTTCAGTTTCTCTCGGTCAAATTTTTGGTCAAAAACAATAAAGGTTTTTCCCTTTGTGGCCGTCTCCTCGCCGTCCCCGTCTGTCCCCCGTTCACACGCATCCCCGCACACAAACGCCGTTTCCACCCTTGACCCCCCAGTGAAAAGTTAGTGCACCCGAGGTTGAACTCTCCCAGATCCGCCGGCGCTGGGAAAGTGCCCCTGACACATATCTGTATATGCGAGGCCGAGCGTGAGCGTGGCAACACTCGGGGTGTCATGAATAGGAGAGATTTGACCCTCAACCCCCTGACCTGTCCACACAAACGGTGCTTTTAACCCAAGGTCACTATTGTTAGCGATGACGGCTTTAGGTTTTCACAGAGACCGCTAAAATTCATTATTTACCGCTTTCCTTATTGTTTGCTACCCACGTTTCTTCTTTCCTCTCCAGTTCCCATCACTCCTTTTTGCCAATTTTAGAGCCCCTGACTTCGATGTCTCAATATCTCATTCTGATTTTAAATATTCCCACCGAGCAGATGGTCAGTGCTAAAATTCATGCCTTTTTCAAAAAAATTTTTTCACATAAGACTTTGCTGTGGGTAGTGTGGATGCTGGACTGAGCACGAATTAATCAGTATTTACCACTGATGCATGATGGGAGTCCACCCGGTTGAGATATCCTTCACTCATTAGACGGGTTATTTCATGTCTTTAACGATGCGCTGCAACGTGTTTGTTGTTTTGAAAACATCTGACAACAGCTGTCTGGAGCCCTCGTGATGTCAGTGTATCATGTTGGGAAATACAGAGCGAGATGCACTTATCTGCTGTAGCAGTGCTGCGCGTATTAGGATGGACACGCTCTATAACAGCGTGCATTCATTTTAAGTTGACTAATGGAAGCTGCACACCTCGCCTCCATTAGCCACTCGTTTCTTTGCTTCGTGACAGGAAGTACAGGCTGTGATCAGACTCTGTGCTTCCAGGCCTGTAATGAAATGACTCACAACCTTATACCCTTCCGAGCAGAATCTTAATCTTTAATACATTCTTATTTACTTATTTTTTGCATTGACGCATCCCAAACAAATGATCATCACCTAAACGCTACCCACAATGCACCTGCCTGCTCCTGCAGTCTTTACTTCGCGTTCTAACGTTAGTCTCAGTGATCATTACAATAAACAAGAGCTGTTTTGTGTGAGTCATATGATTTGATAAATACTGCAAAAAACATGAACGACAACTTATAAACCCTTTATGAAAACACAATAATCCAACTTTAAAAAGTTAGTGTTATTTGTGTGCAAATCCATTCGTCTGTAGCAAACTACTGTATTTTAAGTTTATTCAAATCCTATATCTGTGATAAAATAGTAATCTATACTGTAAGTCACACAGCCTCCACCTCATCGTGACAGAGGCTCCACTTTGAAGCACGTCCGGGAAGTGATGCTATCCGCCACAATTCTTTGAGAATTCCTTTGACACCGTTGTCTATATAATTGTGTTTAACCCAACACAAGCATTATGGTCAAGGGCCTCACGCTCCTGCATTTTTATGGCCCTTCTCTTGGACCGAACCCACCCTCTGCTGGTTTATCTTTGAAACTGCTGCCAGAACAAACAGCAGAAAAGTACGCGAGCAGATGTGCGCCGCAGTTATTTCTGCTGCGGGGACGCCGTTTATTCCTACGGCCTGCAGGAAACGTGCAAAGCATTTCTGCGCGTTAACACAACACATGCTTAGGTTTTTGGGGGAGTTTGAGAAAAATAAAAGAGTTGCTTGTGTGGATGTTTGGGGTCTGGGTGTTCATAATTTCCTGCTTGTCCCACCGGGACGCGTGATTTATGGAGAGTTGCGCTTTTGGCCAAATCACGCCTTCATCCGAGTAACGTTGTGTGACTTCGCCTCGAAGCGGAAGTTGTAATGTACTGTACGCCTTCGTCGGACCGGGTTTGGACGCGTTCTTGGAAGAAGCGAGCCAGCTCGCAGATAAACGGGGGCTGAGCATTCGGGAAAGCCCTGTTTCGTTTTTTCCTTTTTTTTCTTGGACTGCTGACGCGTACAAGCGGCGGCTTCGTGCTCCGCCGCCGCCGCCGTGGGTCGTTCGCTGTTCCTGCACCATGTTGCTCCGCTTTCTGCTCCTCGGGGCCTTGCTTTGCCGCGCGGAGGGCTACTTTTCGGAGGAGAAGTACCCGGAGGAGTCGAAAATGCAGCCTCCCACCGTGGTGGTCGCTATCATAGCCCGCAACGCCGCGCACTCCCTGCCCTACTACCTCGGAGCTCTGGAGCGGCTCAACTACCCGAAGGACCGCATCTCCGTGTGGTGGGTTTCACTCCTCTCGTTTATCCGACTCTAGCAGCCGTTCAAAAGGTCAATGGCATTTAAATGAGCCGGTGAAAGCGGCAGCCAGGCTTCCTTCTTGCTCATGTATTTTCTTTAAAGTTAGTCTAAACAACATTATTACTCACTAATACTAATAAAAAGTCTGATTAAATCTCCAACATCAATCATCAGAATAAAAGATCCCAATTTTGCATATGCTGTAAAAGCGAAGCTTTTGTTATACAGCTGCAGATGTTTGCAGCTGTTGACAGTGCAGCGTTCCCTATGACGCTCACACGCAGAACGTGTTCACAGCTCTTCATCACTTTGAGCCGAATGAATTCATGGATTTCGTTCGTTGGCCTCTCTCCTTTTCAGGGCGGCCACGGATCACAACTCGGACAACACCACGGCGGTGCTGAAAGAGTGGCTGACGGTGATGCAGAAGTTTTACCATTATATCGAGTGGAGGCCGATGGAGCAGCCCACGTGAGTGGATTAACACGCGTCACAAATTAAAATTTCCCCGTGTGGACGTTTGTCTGAGCCACTGAGGCCACGAGTGGAAATGAAGGCGCTGCTTCCGGTCACTGAACCTGCTGCTTATAGTCACTCTGTGCCTCAGGTCCTACCCGGGGGAGCTGGGTCCTAAGCACTGGCCCAACAGCAGGTATGAGTACGTGATGAAGCTGAAGCAGGCAGCGCTGAACTTCGCCAGGAAGCGCTGGGCCGACTACATCCTGGTACTTCCCACGGCAACATCGGCCAGATTCACGCGCTTTGATTTATCTGCTGGAATTTGTTCCTTCTTTGCTCGCGCTGTGTCGCTGAAGGAACGCTTCCAGCCATTGTTCCGCTCTCTCTCCCTTCCAGTTCGCTGACACGGACAACGTCCTCACCAACCCAGACGTGCTGAACCTGATGAGGGCCGAGAACAAGTCGGTGGTGTCCCCCATGCTGGACTCGCAGGGCGCCTACTCCAACTACTGGTGCGGCATCACTCCTCAGGTGGGTGGCACTGGTTCCCAGCAGGCTCGGAGCGACTGGAGCCCGTTTACACTGTGTGGTGCGTTTAGGGATACTACCGTCGGACGGCGGAGTACTTCCCCATGCGTCATCGCCAGAGGGTGGGCTGCTTCCCCGTGCCCATGGTCCACTCCACCATGCTGCTGGACCTGAGGAAGGAAGGCATGAAGAAGCTGGCCTTCTACCCTCCTCACGAGGACTATTCGTGGCCGTACGACGACATCATCGTCTTTGCCTTCTCCTGTCGGGCTGCAGGTTCGTTTGAGCGTCTACATCCTCCACTTGCATTGGAATTGTGAATGAATCCACTCATGTGGTTGCCGCCGCTCAGAGATCCAGATGTACCTGTGCAACAAGGAGCGCTATGGCTACCTGAACGTCCCGGCCAAACCTCAGCAGACGCTGGAGGACGATCGCATCAACTTTGTCCATCTCCACCTTGAATCCCTGAGTACGAACCCACAGCCCGCATTCACGTCCTGTTTACAGACGCTGGCTCGGCCTAATTGTTGTTTCCACTTTGTTGAACAGTTGATGGACCACCCATGTCCCCCTCTCGCTTTGTCCACATGTTCCCCAGACAGCGAGACCTCATGGGCTTCGATGAGGTGAGAGAGGCTTCATTGGTTTTCTGTCCGGTCGAGGAAGGAAAAATCTGTATCTGTATCTTGTTAGTGCTGTCAGTGAAAACCTTAGACAGCGAGACCTTTTTGTCCTTTTTGTCTCAGATATATTTGGTAAACCTGCGACGGCGCCAGGACCGCAGAGACAGGATGCTGTTCTCTCTGAACGAGCTGGAGATCGACGTCAAGGTGGTGGACGCCGTGGACGGGAAGTGAGTAGAGCAGCCCACCGAGGAGAACAGGCTCCGCTGGTGAACCGGCGCCCTGGAGTAACTGTGTGTGTGTGTGTGTGTGTGTGTGTGTGTGTGTGTGTGTGTGCGTGTGTGCGTGTGTGCGTGTGTGCGTGTGTGCGTGCGTGCGTGCGTGTGTGCGTGTGTGCGTGCAGCTCATTGAACAGCAGCGACATCAAGGTCCTGGGTGTTGATCTGCTTCCGGGCTATTACGACCCGTTCTCTGGACGCACCCTCACCAAAGGGGAGGTGGGCTGCTTCCTCAGCCACTTCTACATCTGGAAGGAGGTGAGAGCCCACGTTTCCTGTCACGGCCTTCGTTGGGTCGGGGTCATTCTGAAGCTTTCCCTCGTTTGTAGATGGTGGACATGCAGATGGATAAAGCGCTGATCCTGGAGGACGACGTTCGCTTCCAGGCCAACTTTAAACGCCGGGTCCTGAGGCTGATGGAGGAGGTGGAGCAGGTGGAGCTGGACTGGGACATCATGTAAGACGTCTCTGCCTCCCTTACGTGGAAGCGTGCGTTGTGCCTATCGGCAGGAACCAGTGCCAGCCTTTTGTGTTAGCGCTGTGGTTTCTATAACTTTCTGCCACATATGCAGAAAAGATGCTGCAAAAAAACAACAACTGAAAATTGTTCCAAGACTCTTGGCAGCAACAGATTTCAGATGTCCGATGTTTTGGAAGCGCTTCTTTTCCTCGTGCTTTTAACCCTTTCCTTCCATCCACTTGTCCGTTGCACAGATACTTTGGCAGGAAGCAGGTGAATCCCGACGACGAGGAGCCGGTGGAGAACGTTCGGAACCTGGTGGTGGCGGGCTACTCGTACTGGACCCTGGGCTACGCCATCTCCCAGCAGGGGGCTCAGAAGCTCCTCAACGCTGAGCCGCTCTCCAAGATGCTGCCCGTGGACGAGTTCCTCCCCATCATGTACGACAAACATCCCAAGTACGTGTCGCACCTAACTTACAGTTACATCTGTCCTGCTTTAGGTTTGGGTTAATGCTCAGGTTCATTGGCTTCTGTGGCCACAACGCGTCTTACATCTGCTTCAAGGGCCAAAAAGAGATCTCGTGATTGCATGAAACGGTCTTCTCTAAAGCTTCCTGACTCGTACACACAACGTATATTTAGCCTAGTTTTTTATGGAGTAACAGATTAAAGGCCAGGAGTCAGTCTTTATGTTATTTTGGGTTCGTCAAGTGAAGTTGGACGGGGTGGATTTTAAGAGATGAATGTTTTATTTGTAACATTTTTATTTTTATTTTCATTTTTTTATGACCACAGATCTGCATGCGCTCTCTCACCTCTGACCCCAATGATCCCGACATCAGGCTTAAGCAGACAACTTTTCTTCTCATGGACACTTAGTGACTGTTCAGCAGCTGTGCTGGTGTATAGAGAAGTGGCCTAATGCCAGCCTGATTTCTCCATTTTCTCTCTCCTTCGCTCTCTCACCTCCGTGATTGTATCTTAACACGCTCGACTGCTCTGGTAAAAATGCAGTGATCGCTCGGCTGTCCAGTGTCTCCCTCTCTTGTCCAGTCAATGTATTTCATATGAATCACACAAGCATTACTCCTATCATGTTTCACATATTTATGTCAGTAGCAGACTTTTAAAAAAAATATTATTTAATCTCTGACTTCTGTCTTTGCAGTGCGGACTACATGTCACATTTCCCCAATAGAAATTTACAAGCCTTCAGCGCTCGCCCCCTGCTGGTCCAGCCGTGCTACTACGCCGGTGATCCCCAGTGGGTGAGCGACACGGAGACGTCCACCCTGTGGGACGACGACTCGGTGCGCACCGACTGGAGGGGCTCCCACAAGACCCTGAAGGGGTCGGCGCCGCCGCCCCAGATGCTGTCGGCCGCCTACAGAGACGAACTTTGACGCAGCGGAGACGCGGCCGCGGGGGACGAGCCCGCGGCTCCATGCGTCACGAGGTCAGCGTTCTCAGCCCACTGTGGGTCACACCGGCCTGCTCGGTGGCAGTAACTGGACCTTTTCATTCAGGTTGCAAAGACAATATCAAGGTGTTTCGGTACAACAGCATTTTCTCAGATTTTTGTTTAAATGGTATTTTGACAACGTTTGGGAGTTTACGCGGGTGCTTTGACTGATGCTGGGAGCATTTTGGGTTTAAACGTGTTCCCGTGATGGTGCGTGCTCCGGGTGATTGCATGGCTGTAATGATAATTACAGAGCCTTTAAATGGGAACGGAGCCGAGGACTTTTATTTGATAATCCTTTAATTACACACTGAGACTCCAGTAGCTGCCCCGTTTAACACCTCCAGCAAGTCGGGACTAAAGTCTGATACTATTATTACAGTTCTTGTTTAAACATTGTCTTCCATTTGGGAATGTTGGAGATAAAGATGGACCTAATCCAAAGCTAAGCATTTAAACAATATACACTTTTTGAAAATTTATTCTGTAGTGTCACTGGGATGCAGAGTTACAATGCAAGTAATTGATTTCATTCTCGTGTCCAACTGGGACTTAATCTTAACACATACGACAATCCTTTTTTTCCATAAGCTTTATAAATGTTTTCTTTCTATTATCACTGGGTAACGGATTTCTATACGTGTGACAGTTGTCAAACATCAACAACAAAAACTTTGTAAAGACATATTGATGTCAAACTACATGAGGCAGATTCATTTATGTTTACATGTCCTAATTTATTTGTTGTTGTTTGTCTGGATGTGGTCCACAGATGAGTAGCGAGACATGCGCTCAAAAGGCATTTACTGCCAAAATCGTCTTTGAGAAATTATTTTGTACTCGGATGTAAAACGTTTGTATAGAAAACCTTTCAAATGGTAATAAAATGTGTTGATACGCTTGTTTTTATTTCATCAATGTTTTTGTGCATTGGAAAAGAAATAAGGTGTAGGTACCCAGAGCAACCACGAGGGGGAGGAGCCGTTTATTAACCCCTTGAGGCCAAAGAAAAGATTGTTTTTCATACTAATAACATGCGCTAAGTCTGATTTATTTTGGCAAATATATTTTAAAAAATTCGGCCGAACATTCATCTTCTCCATTAGTGTGAATTTATGACTCATGTTAAGTTGGGTTTCTATCCATATACATACAGTATACAGTACACATGCACAACGTCAGCACTGATGTGAGAGTTTTACTTCTGCTCGGTTTAGTCTCTGGACCTTTTGAGCAGCAGATGGGACCCGTGCATCCCATCTACACACACACACACACACACACACACACACACACACACACACACACACACACACACACACACACACACACACACACAATGACAATGACTCTATTTTTGTGTTCATGATTAATAAACGGATGAAAACATTTCTGTCTGTGTTGCGTCTGCACAACGTTGCAAATAAACGGAATCATCTCATTTCAGTGACCTCATTTCTGGGCTGCTCCCCCTTCTTTTACGCACACGCGTGCACGTCTGGGGCATATTTGGACAGACTGGTCCCACAGTGAGGGGAGGGCTGAAGACAGGAAGTAGTGTACAACTGCTGACAGCGTTGCAGCTCCTACGAACTGACCTGACAGCTGCGAACCTGCAGCTCCTGGGTCACAGAACCGAACTGTCCGGCCGTTTTTCCTCATCCCGGTTCCTCCCCATCCGCTTTTGACTCGTTTGTGAGCTTGCGTCGATTTTACGCGTGGCGGTGCGTGAGAGGCGGAACCGAACGTAAGTGTGCGCACCGGACCGTTTTCACGCCGCCGAGCCGCAACGTGGTCCAGTCTGCAGGTTCTGTAACGCTGTGTTTGCGGAGACCACGGTCACACGTTCGGTGCCTCGCTGTTGCGCGTGGCTCTCGTGTGTCTGAGTTCGGGACGTGGCGTTTCTGCGAAAATGAATCCCGTCACTTTAATTACTGTTGAGTCTCACGGACGATCATTTGGAAACGTGCTGTGAAAACGTTACAACGACTTCGCTGCATGAAGTTGCAACTCCTACAAACTTCAGAGAAACTTTACTACTGTTTTTCAAACATCTGACGTCATCAAAGTGTAAAGTCCACTGTGCTAAAACAGTCCTCGTGCTCAGTCAAATATGTCCACACATGTTTGGAGCTGTCAGTCAATATTAACTACTGTTGTGTTTTCGTCAGGCTGCAGCTCAACACCTGGATTAATTATTAACGGCACGTTAGGGGCGGAGAATCACAGCTGAAATCACTGGCTTCTGACCATAAACCAAGATTTGTTTAAGACTGCATCCAGAAATAGTGCATATAGAATCTGCCTTGTACATGAACGGTTCAGACTGCTCCCAGTACAGTCTGAGCGTCCTCTCGTAGCCGCTCTGAGGCCCTGTTTGACCTCTGGCTCTCCTCAGGGGCCATGGCCTTCGCGGGGAGTGCAGTTCGACGGATGGTGTCGGCCGCCCAGCGTCCCTTTGCTCCGTCGTGGCAAACGGGCGCGCGGTCCTACAGCTCCAAGCCCACCAGCGCCAAAAACGTCCCCTATGAGAAGACCCTCAGACAGGAGGAGGGGGCGCCCACTGGACCCACCAAACCCCTACCGAGGTTAGCTTAGCGCAGAGACGGAACAGAATTATACCACAGTCTCCTTTCTTTGAGCTCATTTCTAGTCGCTGCTCAGGTCTGCAGATGCGGTGGTGATCGGTGGCGGCAGCCTGGGCTGTCAGACCATCTACCACTTGGCTAAGATGGGTTTGACCAATGCAGTTCTGCTGGAGAGAGACAGACTGACGGCTGGCACCACGTGGCACACGGCAGGTGAGATGCACAAACGCTCGGCCCGGACGCTCCGGCCGTCGACTGATGCGTCCGTGTCCGCTAGGCCTCCTGTGGCAGCTCCGTCCCAGCGACGTGGAGGTGGAGCTTCTGGCCCACACCAGGAACGTGGTCAGCAGGGACCTGGAGGAGGAGACGGGTCTCCACACGGGCTGGATCCAGAACGGAGGACTGTTCATCGCCTCCAACAAGCAGAGACTGGACGAATACAAGCGGCTGATGTCTGTAAGAAAACAGATGAAAGCTCCGTTGTTTTTTTTAATTGCAGCTGTTTCTAAAATTCATCATATGAACAAATACTGAACTGGTTGATGTTCACTAATGCTAATGTTATAACTAGAACAATGTTGTTCCCTCTGACAGACTCCTTTTTCTCCATATGAGTCGAGTGCATTTAAAAATGTAATTAGTTGGTGTGAGGTGCAGTCATTATAGCTTTAAATGGTTACCATAGCAACGGGTGTCATTGCAACCAGTGTGGTATAGGTGACAACAATAGGTGTGCTCGGAGAAGAGAGACTAATACTGTACCAACAGCAGTGAACAGAGATGAAAGAAGCTTCTTTATATGTTTATTGTGGCCATTAATTGCAACAAGGAGTTGCTCAAAAATAGGATTGAATAATGACCTCAATTACTGCAATATGGCTCCAAGTCCCCTACATACTAGCGTTTGAGGCTTCTCTTATGGTTGGCCTGAATCACACAGACCCAAAGAGCTAAACGTGAGTCACATCCTTTTCCTCTCAGCTGGGTAAAGTTTACGGCATCGAGTCTCACGTGCTTTCACCTGCGGAGACGAAGGACCTGTACCCGTTGATGAACGTCGGTGACCTGTATGGAACCCTGTACGTCCCCAACGACGGCACCATGGACCCAGCCGGTACCTGTACGACGCTGAGCAGAGCGGCCTCGGCCCGGGGAGCCACGGTAACGGGCACCGCTCTGTCTTTGCTGCACTAGGGTTTTGTTAAGGCCCCATCTCAGTTGAGCCTCCTCAAATCAGGTGATCGAGAACTGCCCCGTGACTGGTATCAAAGTGCACACAGACGACTTTGGGGTGAAGCGGGTGAAGGAGGTGGAGACTCCCCACGGGGCCATTGAGACGCCGTGTGTGGTGAACTGCGCAGGTGAGACTGGGACGAAGCCAAGACACAATCGCGGCAAACATACACGAGTAGTTGAGCAGGTGATTTGTGTCTGGTGATTGTGCTCCTCGTGTCGTTGTGGGCGTTGCAGGCGTGTGGGCCACCAAGCTGGGGAGGATGGCTGGAGTTAATGTTCCCCTCGTCGCGATGCACCACGCCTACGTGGTGACGGAGAGAATCGAAGGCATACAGGTAGGACCAACATCTGTCGCATCTAAACAGCTGGAATGTGGTCAGAAAAAATATATTATTAAGCATGAAACCTTTCAGAGTGGAGCCCACATGATGATTTCTGTTATATAAAGCAGCTCAATATTTGCAACAACTCTGAATAATGACGCAGGCTGTGTCTCAATTTCCGTCAGACGGAATTTATATTTGAAATATTATTCAATTTGCACCATTCAGTCTCAATCATGGACGTTATTACTGTAATTTAGATTTAATAGTTCATTCAGTTCCCCGTGGAGACGCAATTTGCGTCAGTGTGTGTGTGTGTGTGTGTGTAGCGTTCATGCGACCACCAGGGGGCACTGTGGCTACACATTCTGCCTTACAGAGGTCTGATCCAAGGAGCTGTGTTGGAAAGGGATTGTTTGCTTATTGCTTGTTGCTTGACAGACAAGCAGGTGGTTGTCTTTACATACAGCAATGCATGACATGTATATTTTGGAAGCGTTGCGAATGCTCTGTGTGCAGACACAACACGCGCCGTATGCCCTTTGCGTACACGCGCGTGGCCGCGCTCATCCTGCAGAGGCCTCACCGGCTGCGAGAGCTTCCCAGCGTCGCGTCGTCTGAGAGCAGCTCAAGCAGCGTTGCTGCTGCACCGTGCACGCAGACATCGGCCCACGCGCTGAGCGGTCCTCTCCCACGCGGTCGGGCGCCGGCGGGGAACGGGCCGAGCGCCCGCCGCCGTCCATTGTGGTCCCGGAGGGCCGGCGGCTCCCAGACCCGAGACCCGATCGATGGCGTGGGGTTCACGGCCCCCACGGTGCTCAGACGAGACGGGGAGGGGGCCGTTTGCTGGTGGTGATATGTGGCGTTGCTAAATGTCAGCGTGTTCGCGGTTATTCTGGTCCTGCACTCGGAGAAGCAATTGACTTTAGAATCAAAGGCACTCATGACACAGTGACTAAAAACGCCAGCGCGCGCAAGTGTAACTATTCATCACACGTTCACTGGCTGAACGTGTCCGTCTCCCGTGTTTTGAGAGAAGATTTTACGGTTTGTCACTTGCTGTGATGTGGCACATAAAGATGTGTTATGATCTGATTTACATGCTTGTTATGCTCTGGTTTGATCTGTACCTGTTGCAGAAACACACAGAATACAATGCGAGAGCAAAAGGCAGAAACCTAATTTGTTGAGTGGCAGAACATCTTGTTTTTTCATATTAACGGTCACGGGGCCACTTAGAGTCACAGCTTCTTACCTTTCTACTTTTTTCCAGTCGTCCTTATTGTGTTTCCAGGGCAACGCCTCATGTGTAGCGCTTCCTCCGCTCTTTGTTTGCAGAATATGCCCAACGTGCGAGACCACGACGCGTCCGTGTACCTGCGCCTCCAAGGCGACGCCCTGTCTGTGGGCGGCTACGAACACAACCCCATCTTCTGGGACCAGGTGGGCTTCAATATTCACTAATGGCTAATTCATTATTAAATGCTCTCGGTCCATGAGTGAAATCAAAGAAGTCACTTGCAGATAAACTGTAATGTTGTTTATTCACTTTCCTTTTTCTCTGTCAGTTTGATCTCATCTGTTTTTCTAGTCTGATTCGAGCTTTTACAGTTTGGAGGTCGGCGCCTATTTATAAAGTGACTCATTTCAGTTTACGTAAATGTTTTTCACTAGTGGGAGATAAAGAATTTGGCTGTTTGCTCACACTCTGCGCCTGGTGCAGTATACGCAGCGCTGGAAGGCCCGAGGCCACCGCTGTGTGGAGCGCTTTGCTTTAAGGCCGACGCCAGGAACACGGCGGCCCAGCTCGCACCGACTGTACCTGCGCCGGAAAGAGCTGCTTGACTGCAGACGGAGCCTTTATAGAAGCTTTGACTTGTTTGATGCAGACATGTCTGCTGTTCCGCGCTTAAAACATCTCACTCTTCGTTGATCCTGGCTGATTTACTCTTAAGTCTGTGCAGTCGGGACCCAAATAACCTCTGAATCCAAGCAATGCATTCATTTTGTCTCCGTTTTTACAAATGAACTGTTGCTCTTATGTTCTGGGCTCAGAGGCTGCAGGACGTTTGGTTCCGTTGCCTGGGTAGAGACTCCGCAGCGGTTTCACATTGTAGAAGGTTTTTTTTTTTTTTTTTTGTGCAAAAGCAGCTTCTTTTGTTCTCGCTCTGCAGCGGAGTGTTACTTTGATGTCCTGAAGTGGATGGATAAAGAAAGAGGAGATGGAAGAAAGAAGAATTAGCAGGGAGATGCGCAGAATACAAGAAGCCTACTGAGTAAAGATGAGCAGGATCAATGGTTCGGGAGCGGTGGAGAGGCTGAGTGTGTGTCTGGGACAAAGAGGAAGCCAATCCTGCATGTCAGGCGATCCAGTCGAGTGTCAGAGCATTGTGCGTCATGAATCACGCCGGCTCTTTGTTCACATGAAAGCAGCTATTATTACTTCAGACGCGCTTAAACGGTCTTAATCTAAACTGAACGTCGTACAGCAGCCGGTGCTCGTTGCACAGACGTTGCAGTGAGCGCTTGTGATGTTTTACTCGATGTGAATTATTTAGCTCTCCTGACAAACGTGGAACCAGCGTTTCGCCAGGACGTGTGCGTGGCCGGCCACGTTCCGGTGCGAGCGAGGAGCAGAGCGGGAGCCAATGGACGCTCGGACGAGGAGCCGAGATGCAAAAGCCTGATTTGATAGAAGTTGATTTCCTGCTGGGAAAGAATCAATCGGAGAGCGGCAACAGAACGTGCTTTGGTTGTAGTGCGAGCTTCACTCGCAGTTGGCCGTCCGCACTTCCACTGAAGTTGTCATCAGTTCCACATGAGAAACCAGAAAGGAGCCCTGGCAGTGAAGGAAATAATAATAATGAAGTAGATTTGTCTCTCTTTCCTCCAGGTGTCTGACAGGTTTGCGTTCAGCTTGTTCGACCTGGACTGGGATGTGTTCATGCAACATATAGAGGGAGCGATCAACAGAGTTCCTGTTCTAGAGCAGATTGGAATCAAGTCCACTGTTTGTGGACCAGGTACTGGTTCAAACACGCACACACACACACGGCCTCCTGCGTGTTCATCATGTATTACAGCAGGAAGCCGACCGCTTCCTCGACCCTGCTTAAATCGAACATGTTCTAATCTGACAGGGAAATGTTCCGTCTGTAAAATGTCTTATTTAAGGCTCCCATACTGCCCTCGCTCATGAATGTTTAAACTTCGTACATGAGATGGTTTGAATAACTGAAACCTGGAAATAAGCCAGAGTGAACGTGGTCGAGACTTCTGTGGATGGAAAACCTAAAGAGTTTCAGCATTAAATTGGGGTTTTCATCATTATCGTGTGATGAAGGTTTGGAGAGGCCGCATGGTTTGAAACATATATTTACACACATTCGCTCTCACAGAAACAGAAATCTTAACTGTTAAGGAGGATTAAGCTATGAATTGAAAATGAAACAGAAATGAAAATCTGTGGTCACTCTTTGTATTGAAAACGGTTTCTACCTGTTTTCAGAATCTTTCACTGCCGACCATAAACCACTGATGGGAGAAGCACCAGAGGTCCGAGGCTTCTTCCTGGGCTGTGGGTTCAACAGTGCAGGTAGGAGCTGTGGCAGTGAAATGAAAACGAAAAGGGAGGTAGCATCTTTTGAAACGGAAGAAAGAAAAGTAAAAAATAATCAAATAAAAAACAAAAGAGTGAAACGGTTCATTCTTCTTACAGTGACGAAAAACTAGCAAGAAGTGGAGAAATGTCGACAGTGTTTTTCCTTCACTGTGGCTGAACCAGTGATGGTCACTGTCAATGTACAAATCAACAAAGAGTGCTTTTATTTTGATGGGCAGAAGACACACACACACACACACACACACACACACACACACACACACACACACACACACACACACACACACACTGTATTTAGAGTGTGTGTGTGTGTGTGTGTACATATATACACAGAATGACTGCATTACCTGCTCCCAGCTGTGTAGCTCTGACATTAGAGCAGGCCAAATGTACCTTGACATTCCAAAAACAAAGACAAGGGGGTGTAAAGGCTAGAGTAATCACCACTGGCATTAACGGAGAGCTCGACAGGAAGAGGTTTCTCTTCTGCATAAGAGCAAATATCAACAGGACAGAGCTTTAGAGTTGTTATTACAAGACCTTGAAAGGTGCAGCGTCCGTTTTATTTTAGAAACACATCTTTTGAATGTTTCCTCTTTTACCCAGAGACATCGGCGTTTGTGCCTCATACTGTTTCTTACTCAGCTGAGTTTGGACAAAGTGTATTAACAGTCAAACATGAATATTGATGCATCAGTCTTTAATCAAACAATGCTCTTTTAATGTCATGTGTGTGTTTTGAGGCATCGTCCTTGGGCCTTATTGAAATGATCCAGTGTCACAGATATCACACGTACTCCAGTAATTATGAATTGTTTCAGCGTCCGTTCAGTCAGACTGGTCCATGTCTTCCACCCACTGCTGAAAATATTCTAGTTTTTATTACTAACATTTTCCCTTATGCCAATAAAAGGGGTCATTTATAATCACAGGTTCAGCTACTGTGTCATAGAGCCCCATGAAAAATCCATAACCGAATGCTTTTAAACTTTTGATGCTTCTATGTGTTTAACATTATTTACAGCTTTTGGTTTCTAAGCAGTTGCTTTTTGTGCCTATTTGGATCGATCATATTTGTTGCCTGGATACTTTTAAGGTGCTTATTTTTAAAGTCAAAGCCATCAAGTGCAGCTTTGGACTCGGAGTGCATTTGCAGCGTTTCCATCACTTTAGCATTTGCTTTTAGTCTAATGCAAATCGAACCCACTGCATCACCTTCCTGCTCTTAATTGTAGTAATGAGCACAAAACAGGTAGCGCGCGATGACAGCTGTGACCGGTGGGTTCAGTTCAATGTTTTTTATTATATATCACAGCCAGTGATGGTATTGGCAGCAAACCTCATTCCCATGTCTAGTGATGTTTGCACTTTGGTTGTCATGGTAACCTGAAGGAGAGTTGAATTCTTCAACTGTAAAAAGCAAAAGATTACGTGAATAGCTACTTTGGTAAAAGATGAGCAGCTTCAAAGCTTCAGGTCTTGATGTGATGGATCTGTCAGATGCTGGACGAACTGCATAGTTCCTTTTATAGACATTCTCACATTTTTCACAGCTTTTAGCTAACGTCTAATTTCTTTCCACCAAATACTGTAGCTGGCGTGAACGTGCAATGACACGGTGAGACACTGGGAGTGGGGAGGAACCGAGGCAGAGCGGAGATGATGTGTGGATGAGGGTCCACATGCAGATACTTAGTCTCCTCCCCCTCCCTCCATCCAGGCCGCCTTTCAAACGCCCAGCTAGACCTGGGCAGTAGTGACAGCGGCCACGAATGAGTGAGGGGATGAGGGATTGTGTGTGTGTGTGTGTGTGTGTGTGTGTGTGTGTGTGTGTGTGTGTGTGTGTGTGTGTGTGTGTGTGTGTGTGTGTGTGTGTGTGTGTGTGTGTGTGTGTGTGTGTGTGTGTGTGTGTGTGTGTGTGTGTGTGTGTGTGTGTTCACAGTGAGGGATGGAGGGAAGCGAGGACACGTCGGCCGTGATGCTGCATATTGATGAGACGCTCGCCACGCGTTTACAGTAGCGCGCAGGAAAGGATGCGTTTGCACACGCTACATGACACGAGCTGGGGCTAAAAGGGAGCAGCTCGTTAACCCAGCTGTTTTGGGACGGGACGGATGAAATATTGAGTTGCTGGCGTTGGATTGTTGAAATCCACACACTCCTGCGGCTGAAGGGGTCAAACCATGAAACAAAGGCCTGGTGATTAAAAGGCGGCTTGTGAATAACTCATTCTTTGTTGTTGTGCGTTAGGCATGATGCTGGGGGGCGGTTGCGGCAGAGAGCTGGCTCATTGGATCATACATGGGCGCCCTGAAAAGGACATGTACGGCTATGACATCAGGTAAACCTGTGTCATCAAAGGGCAGGAACCAGTGGGAGGTTCTGCTGGCGGCTGCTCGCGCGCGACTTTTAATGAGCGCTAACCTTTCGAGTCTCTTCTCAGGCGCTTCCACAGCTCGCTGACGGACGACCAGCGCTGGATCAGAGAGCGGAGCCACGAGTCGTATGCAAAAAACTACTCTGTGGTGTTTCCCTTTGATGAGCCGCTGGCGAGCCGCAACATGAGAAGGGACCCCTTCCATCAGGTACCGGTGGTGTTTGATCTCGCTGGTCAGATCGGTGCCGGTCGAGGTTCAAACGACTCGTTTCGCTCCCGTTCTAATGTGGTTGGCTTAAAACCATTATGCTGAATCATCAAGTTTCGCATGTTTGAGGCCTCAGGTTAAAGCCAACAGACTTTGCCTCTTTACCAAGCCATTCGCCTCCATTTTCTCCAGTCTGTTCAGAACTTCAGGCAAATAACCGCTCAGACGGAGCCAGAGGGCCGTTAAGCATCGTAACGCATCCCCAGCAGCTGCATCCATTAATCAGATCCTGCCAACGCGACCAGGACTGATCTGCTTGGCTTTGGTCGCTGGCCTCAGACCTGTTTCAGCTCCTTTTCTCTCTGTCGCCTGACACAGACTCTTAATGGGCCTCACCACCATATGTTACGTATTAATGACTCCTGCTCCAGACTTCATTTACTCTTGGAATTTCTCCCCATGTCCACGCATGCAGGGATTCTTTCAGAACACATTATTGTCAACAGCAGTGTCAAAGTATTTAGTAGTTAATGCCTCTGTAAAAACATTTGGTTACACGTGTTTAGTATGAAAATATTCCGATGCTGCTTGATTTGAGCTGGCAGTCAGTCCACTGTCCGCGCGTCATCATCCTGAGGTGACAGTAGTTGACCTCTTGTCCTTTTCCAACGCGAGGCAGTGGTTAAAGCACGGAATTTGCGCATCCATCACAGCTTTCTCTCGCAAGCACAGAAGTCTTTAATTTGCATGGCAACTGCGGGGTCAGCCATTATCATGTAATGTGCATTGTAATTTATGGCATCGCATTTTATACCAATACTGAAAAGACACCAGTAACTGCTTTCGGGTGAACAGATTGCGTCTCGAAGGAAAGTACAACGTCTGTGTTGGGTCCAGCCCTTTGTTACAAGCCCATTAGGCCTCTGCTAATCACTTGTCATGAGCCATGTCACCTAGCAACTGGACATCTTACAGCTGGAGAGCATCCAATAAATGAAGGCCTGAAGAGAAACTGAAAAGGTTTTATTATCATAATTAAAGAGCTTTTGTTCGTTATACTGCCTCTTGCTCTTATCAATACGGCTTGGAGGTAGTTAAGGGCTTTGATTGGCCAAGGAGGCTGTAGTCTATGCAAATAACCAGAGCGTCTGCTTTCGGGAGCTTATTTCGAGCTCACTTCCCAGCACAAACGGGGCAATCTCTGACATTGCTGCTCACACGGCTTCTCCACCTCGGTAGCATGGCTGGTAAATATAGCTCCGTGTGGGAAGCTTTGGCAAGAGACAGCTAGCTGCCTGCTAGGAGGAGAGCTCAGCGGAGCAGAACCACCAACAGTGGGTGGCTGTCATTTTTAACAAGCAAAGGATGGTGAGCGCTCAAGTGTTATTCCAGTGCTGTTCAAGAAATCAACAGTTGACATGGGATTTATATTAGCAACAGTATGTACTAAAGAAAAGATTGACCATCGCTTCTCCTCCCGTCAGCTCTTACATTTGGACTTTTTGACAAGTTTTGAAGTTGTTTTAATCATTAGTTTGCTCGCTTTGTTTTGCTTTTATATTTTGCATTAGTTTCAAGTAAATGAATCCAACTGTGTTATACATTCACTGAAAAAAAGAACAGAACAGATGCTGGTGGAGACCAAACAAGAGCTAAAATGATGAAAATGGGTGAGAGAGTGTGTCAGTATAGTTACAGCTTGTTCCCCTGCCTCCAAGTAGCCATAAAATATGCTAAATGCATGTGTAATAGTGTAATTTCTGCTGGGACTTCCTGTTTGCCGTAGGTGCTGTTGGAGCAGGGCTGCGTTTTCCAGGAGCGACACGGCTGGGAGAGGCCTGGCTGGTTCAACAAAGGCCCGCCCGCGCCGGTGAAACGCGCACACATATTGTCCACAAACAGCTCTCCAATGATTTTTATTTACATCCACATATTGATTAAAGGCATTTAAAAGACAGTAACATTTAAAATGCTAATTCTGCTTTCTGAACGCGGATTATTGGACCTGGTTGATTGCCAGTAATGAGCACTGACACAGTATCCAGCCCAATGTTGTGTCCTCCTCTGCACCCCTGCAGCAGTAATGATTAATTAGCCTCTAATTGTTTGTGTGTCTTACCGCAAAGGTTAAAAGCTACGATTACTATGGGGCCTATGAAACTAGGAAGAATGTGAACTACAAGTACAGCGAACTGCTGGGCAAAGAGTACACGTTTGACTTCCCTCCACATCACGACGTGGTAAGAGACAAATTCTTTGTGTGTGTGTGTGTGTGTTTATGAAAATTTGAGTCATGCAGACATTAATCTTGGTGTGAGGTCTGTTTACCTTTCATGAGGAGGTGGAACATGTGTCCTCATTGGAAATTGCATGCCTGAACATCACAGCAGTGGCAGTGACAGTCGGTGCAGAGCAGCTTGATGACAAGAAACCTTAATGTTTAAACCTTCTATTAGTTTACACCTCATTTTCATTACTGTGATTCATGATGAATTCAAGGAACTGGCACCATATTAATTATCTTCATTAAAGTGGGGATCATCAGATAGCATAACATTTGGACAACATGTTGTCAGGGGAATATTGTGTGTGTGTGTGTGTGTGTGTGTGTGTGTGTGTGTGTGTGTGTGTGTGTGTGTGTGTGTGTGTGTGTGTGTGTGTGTGTGTGTGTGTGTGTGTGTGTGTGTGTGTGTGTGTGTGTGTGTGTGTGTGTGTGTGTGTGTGTGTGTGTGATTTCTGTTTGCAGATTAAGAATGAGTGTCTCTCATGCAGACACGGCGTGGCCGTGTTTGACATGTCCTACTTTGGAAAGTTCTATCTCACTGGGCCAGATGCTAAGACGGCAGCCGATTGGCTGTTTACTGCTGATGTCAACAAGAAGCCAGGTCAGTCTGACTGCTACCAAGGCAAAGAAAACACTGACACGTACGTGGCGAAATGTACAGACACAGACAGATGGAGGGAGAAGAGTGACAGAATGAAGAGGGCAGATATGCAGAAACCTCCCGGAGGTTAAACACGATGCCGGCGATCGTCTTCTACACAATCATGTGCTAATACTTTAAAATTTCAATTAAATGAAATAGACGTTAGGCAGATTAGACCTGTGAACAAACATAAATGTATATCGTCTCGGATAACTATGCAGAGGATAGTTTAGTCGTCATGGAAACGACCATGTATTATAAAATAGTGATCACCAGCATGTGCTTTTTGTTGCATTGCATCCATTGCAGTACAAAACTCTGCAGGTTTTAACTTAACAACGTCCTAGAGGACAACAAGGATCACTGAAAACCAAAGCTAATGTGTTTAATACGTTCACTTTACTGCCTCTGAAGGGTGAAATCAGTCTGTGTCTGCTTTCCGGAGCTTTATTATCCTCGGTTCACTGTGAAACGCAGAAGAGGTGACGCGTCATCTGATCTCGCTCCCAGCTCTCATCATGAAGCAACTGTTGGGATCAGACGAGCCCAGAGAATATTTACATCTCTGACGCCAGTCTGCGTCTTGCAAACATGTTTAGACAGGATTTTCTTTAATGCCGACGACAGAGTGAGACTGTAGCATCAATTATTCATCCAAATTGGAGCTGACTGAGGGGCAAGTGCAGATTAGCATGCTACTGAAGCGATCAGCTGCTCGGCTGCTGGATGACAGACGGGTTATCGTTGTGCGTCTCTTGTAATTAGAGACTGGCTTCATTCATTTTAGGGATGTCTTCATTATGGATGTGTTTTAAAAAGGGTTCATAGTGGATTCTTTGCTTATTGTTTCACACACTTGAGACTCGTTAAATTATTATACAGTATAACCACACAGGCCAATATAATACGTACATTTATTCAAAGGGCTTTTTCTGTTCTGTTTGTTTGGGGTTGGTTCCAAGAGAATGCACACTTCAAATGAGTGTAGAGCGAGTGCTTCAGCCGCTGCTTGTGTGCGTGTTTCAGGCTCCACCGTGTACACCTGCATGCTGAATAAAAGAGGGGGAACGGAGTCTGACCTGACTGTGAGCAGACTGGTGCCGGGAGAAGCCAATCTGCCGCTGGCCCCGGAGTCCAACGGTGAGGAGGTGTGTGTGTGTGTGTGTGTATGTGTGTGTGCGTGTGCATGTGTATGTGTGTGTTGTAAAATCCTCTTGTTTATTTACTTACTGTGGCGGTGTGTGCATTTGTTCTGTTTATCGTGTCAGCTCTTTCTCGCTGCTTAAAAAAAGTCATAAATAGAAAACAAAATAGACTTAATAATGAACTCCATGCTAATTCCCTGCCTCGTTCTCCAGGTGACGCGTACTACCTGGCCATCGGAGGCGGCGTGGCCGAACACAACTGGAACCACATTAAGACGGTGCTCCAGGACCGAGGCTTCCGCTGCCACGTGACGGACCACTCTGAGGACATGGGGATGATCAGCATCCAGGGGCCCAAGAGGTGGGAAACGGGAGGAGGGAGGCACATTGTGATGATTTGTATGAGCAGGTGAGAACGAGGCCAAAGGGCCGGGGGAGCAGAGAGGAAGGCGGTGACTGACTCACCCCCCGTCTGCAAGATGTGAGGAAAGGAGGAACGACTCGATCAATGGGAGGAGAGCGGGTTAAGTGGTAATTCTCGGGTCCGGACCGACAGCAGAGGAGGGACAGAGGTGGATGGGAAACTGGAGACGAGGGTGCAAAGTTAATGCGGAGGTTTAATGTAGCCAGTGGCCGCTTTGTGATGCTGTAAACCCTGCAAAGTAAATTAAAATCTATTTTTCATCCAGTCCAGTGAGCGTTTTAAGAGCGTTTTGTGCTTTCTGCGACCTGGCCTGACCTGTCACCGGTATCTGAATGTACAGGCGTGTGGTTGTTTCCTAGTTGGTTCTATTCCAGCACATTGAATAACTGTATGAGGTCATATAATACATATACAGCTCAGTGTGGATCTAAAGTTGCGTCCCTGGATGTGAAGACCAAAGATTAGGCCACAACGGCCGTATGTGAACACTGTAAAACACTGGATTCATGCGTGTAGATGGTTTGAATGGGGCCATTTAATGAGCTCAAGCTCTTTAAGAGCTGTTCATTCAGCAGCGTTCATTGTGTGGGATACCAGAACTGTAAAGACTGCATGAAGCTGGAAGATTCATCTGTTCAGGGGAAAAACTCACGTACTCAATTTCCTAAGAAACCGATTTAGTGTCGTATGCAACTTTATAGAAAAGCAGCAAATCTGTTTACCAATGCCAAACACTCTGAGTGTGTGGTATTTTTACTGTTTAACTAAAGATTGTCCACAATCTTGTGGTGCTGCACATTCAGATCGAGGAGTCGGTCCAAGGTTTTTTTTTTCCTTTCTTGCCTCTTCCCACATCTTCTTTGTTCTCTGCCCAAGGAGCGAGTGCAGCACCTTTACCTCTTTGAAATGCTGTGTGTGCGTGTGCGTGCGCATGCGCGTGTGTGTGGGCAACATCTCCTGTTGTCCTAAGTTTTCGTTTCTCCTCCTGTCGAGATCTCATCCATCTCTTCACCTTTTTTGATCGGTCACCCACAGTATTCTCTGTGTCCTTTCTCATGTTTCTGTCCCTCTGGATTTTACAGCATGGCTTGCGTCAGACCAGACAGCGTTGCGTCAGTGGCTGCAGTGGCCCAATACTGTACGTGGTTGTGTGTGTTTCATGGCAGACACACACACAGTATGATATTGATTATGGAGCTCATTGAGTTTTCCAGAGCATCCAAAGTGCACTCAGCTCATCGTGTGTGTGTGTGTGTGTGTGTGTGTGTGTGTGTGTGTGTGTGTGTGTGTGTGTGTGTGTGTGTGTGTGTGTGTGTGTGTGTGTGTGTGTGTGTGTGTGTGTGTGTGTGTGTGTGTGATTTGAAAACATAAACAAGATTAGCGTCTGTGCTGCTTCTCTCCTCGACTGTGCCGTAATGACTCTCCTTCTGCCACATGTGAGGAATTGCAGGGAATCAACCCACCAATGTTTGGGTTTTGTTTCCTTCAGAGCAAATTGATCTCGTTAAAGCTCGAGAGGAGGAGAAAAATTACAGCGTTCATGGAAATTTGTTTGTTTGCTTGTGCGTTTTCCTGCCCAGAGGTGTCCTACTCACATCCTCTGGGGAGGGAGGCCTCTCTATCGTGCATGTTCTCAAGGATGAAACTGGCGCTGGCTTGCTTCTCTTTGTAATTACAAACCTTAATTATAATATATGAAATTTAATGAGAGTGTGTGCATGTGCGTGTGTGTGTATCCATCCTCTGATCCACAGCTGAGAGCCCAAGAGTTAAATGGCCAGTCAGTGAAACAAATTGGTGGTTGCAAGACGCTCGCATAAAAACACACAAAGCCATTCACTGATTATATACATAGCTACTTGGATCCTTTTGGACTCCAGAGGGAGGACATAGATTGGGGGATGGCATGAAGACAATATCCGCATCCATGCACGCATGCATATATTCAAGGAATGTTTTATTCACGTATTCCTCCATGAGGCTGCAGCACACGGGGTAATGGGACGCCCACATACTGTATACGCTAACGGGACCCGAGCCCGTCCTCGGCCTCCTCCTGCAACACGCCCGCAAAACTATCTTCCTGAGGAGAACTTGCACCTTGTTTTCGCTACCTGCCCACTGACACGCGTGTAAGCGTGAGCTAAACTTGGTCGTCTCATTTCTGCTGACTCATCTTTACGTAACGTTGATCTTCAGCGTGCGTCTTCGCAGGGGAAGGGGAGAGGGTCCGTGTTTACTAACCAGCTCTGCTCACGACGTCTCCGTGTTCTCTCCGCAGCCGCGAAGTCCTCCGGGAGGTGTTGGACGCGGACCTGGGCAACGAAGCGTTCCCGTTTTCCACGCACAGAGTCGTCAGCGCGGCGGGACATCGGGTGGGAACGCACGCGCATCCATGTGGTGGTGGGATGCGCTACATGAGCCAGCTTCATAAATAACCCTGACTCTGCTCGCTAATTACAAATCTAATTCATTAGGAAATACTCCCATGCATGTCACGAGCTGTTGCTTTGAAGGTTGTGGGACGTTTAGTGGTGAAGCTGAAGCGATTTGATGGAGACCCCTGGAAAATGAATATGTTTATATTTATAGTTAGACTTTGTGCCTCCTCGACCTTCTGAGCCGACCTCCTCAGTGTTTATGAACAGAAAGCGGGTCGCACGCGGCGACACATATGTCCACACACACTCCCCTCCTGCATGAGTTATAGGACGCGCTGGTTGTGGTCGGCGCCTTCTCGCAGCTCTGCAGGAAGGTGTGTGTGTGTGTGTGTGTGTGTGTGTGTGTGTGTGTGTGTGTGTGTGTGTGTGTGTGTGTGTGTGTGTGTGTGTGTGTGTGTGTGTGTGTGTGTGTGTGTGTGTGTGTGTGTGTGTGTGTGTGTGTGTGTGTGTGTGTGTGTGTGTGCGTGCGTGCGCGCGCGCGCGCGCGTGCGCGCGCGCGTGCGTGTGTGTGCGGCATTCCAGCTGGTTTGTTGGCCTTGTCTGGGTGACATTTTAATGGCTGCACTGCTGTGAGAACAGAGCTCTCTCTGCCCTCTGCTCCCACGTAGCTCATTAGACGCTTTCTTCTCCCGCCCTCGTTCTTTCTCTCATCGGTTAAAAGTGTTTGCCGCTGACTCGTGTGTTTATTTGCATTTTTGCACGCGCGTGTGTGTGTCTCATGCGCGGTGAATCAGTCGGTGCCCGTGTTACTGGTCCGACGTGTACTGTACTGGCCTCCGTCCACTGGGGCCCAGTGATCCTGGTTGGCCAGATGGCCTGACTGCGATGCCGCACACTGTTGGCGACAGCTTCTCTCCTCATTTTTCACTCCCTTCCACATTGTTTCGCTGGCGTTCTTGTCTTTTGCTTCCTCTTGTCTATTAAATATTGCTTAGCTCCTAATCATTCTGGCATTTGTCAGCTCGGTTGTTTTGTTTTTTTTCTCAAACCAAATTGTGATAGCGACGCTTGGCAGTTCACTGCAGAAGCTACTTGCATATGGATTTCACTGGAAAGCTTATAAATCTGTTTAAATATTGAAGGTGGAGGTGAAGGTCTGTCAAAATAACTGATAATAGCTAGAAATTAGTAACGAGAAACAAAAGTATGACCTTTAATCAGTATTTGACTTCTTCTCCGACGTGCATTGTTTCGTTATATTCATCCTTTCCGATTTTCACCTCCAAGGTGAAAATCCAACCATTTTCAACCCAATATTAGTTTTTCCAGCAGAACCTTTTCACCTTTTCTACAGTTTCCAGCATTTTGCTGTGTGTGTGTGTGTGTGTGTGTGTGTGTGTGTGTGTGTGTGTGTGTGTGTGTGTGTGTGTGTGTGTGTGTGTGTGTGTGTGTGTGTGTGTGTGTGTGTGTGTGTGTGTGTGTGTGTGTGTGTGTTCTAATACATGTGTCCCTGGTCTCTGGTCCAGGTGCGAGCCATGCGTCTGTCATTCGTTGGGGAGCTCGGCTGGGAGCTGCACATTCCTAAAGACGCTTGCCTTCCAGTCTATCGTGCCGTCATGGCTGCGGGTGCAAAGCATGGCATCGTCAACGCCGGTTACAGGGCCATTGACTCGCTCAGCATAGAGAAAGGTACAGTAAGCTGCTCTAGGGGAGCCAGTCGAGGTTTCCTCCTATAGCAAGTTGGGTTTCTGCTCAGTTATTCCCACTAATGCCTCCCTCCACCAGGCTACAGACACTGGCACGCTGACCTTCGTCCAGATGACACGCCCCTGGAAGCAGGCTTGGCCTTCACCTGCAAGCTGAAGAGCTCGGTCCCGTTCCAGGGCCGCGATAGGCTGGAGAAACAGAAGGAGGAGGGGCTGAGGCGCCGCATCGTCTGCTTCACCATTGACGAGTCAGTAAAGCCTCCACAAAAAGAGCTGATTATTACACAGAAATGACAAAAGGAAGTTTATATGCAGGAATTCTACCACAGACCTTCTAGTTTCTAGTAATTATTTCAATTCTTATAGCAGTAACGCTACATTACTGTACCTGTTATTGCTTCGCTACCGTCTTAATATTTCATGATTTTAATGCATTTAGTAAATGCAACAGTGATTAATTAAATACTAGATATGTTTCAGCCTTGAGCTACAGATGTACCAGGCAACATAAAGATTTAATAGAATATCTCTAAATTATATACAAGCTAGTACAGTATTCTGCTTTCAAGTGCAAAAATATAAACAATTGTGTCTAATTGTGGCTGAAAACAACAATTAGCTTCATTTAGCTTATAAGATTGAATCCCTTTCATTTTATTTCCGCGCATTTGTTAGTTTAGTGGTCATGAATGTTTAATCATCAGCCGGAGGATTGTTTCCTCGCCGTGTATGGGATGTGGGAATACTGCAAACCTCAGGCTTCTGGATCCAGTTAGATGTACATGAAATGACATCGCAATTAAAAATAAATCTTTCTGTCTGTTTCTGTTCCGGTTACACTTTGTGGGATCAGGGTGCTTCATCACAAACCAACCAAGACAGTTTTTCAGGTTCTTGAAATCTGTATGAGGCCTGGTGGACACATTTACAACTTGTTGAAATACAGCTAAAGTTTTTTTTTCCTTCTGTGTCCTTTCGAAGAAAAGTACCGATGTTCGGCCTGGAGGCCATTTTCCGTAATGGAGTTCCAGTTGGACACCTGCGCCGCGCCGACTACGGCTTCTTCATTGACAAAACCATTGGTTACGGATATATTCGTAACCCTGACGGAGGAGTGGTGAGGACACACACAGCGACTTATACTAGACTTTTAAAACCTTTTCAGGTTTTTATGTCATATTTTTCATCATCAGTTTTTGAAGAGTGTGAACTGGGACGTGCATCAGTCTTTGAGGCACTTCAGGTCTGTCATAGTTGAAGCTTGACACTTTGCCTTCTTCTGAACATGACAGATATTCCATGTTGTGAGAGGAGCACCTGCCTAAATCCAGAACCTTATTTCTAATGTCCAGAGAGTTGATCCTAATAAAACTCTGTCCTAGTGTCTGCATGTTGCCAGTTTAATTGCTCACACTACCTGCCCACACGGAGACGGGGTCATCGGCGCGTACGTGTGCTTTCATGTGTGGCCGTAGCGTGAACCGAGTTCGTTTTGTCGCTTAACAATTGGAGGGAGCCTTTGACCAGAGTTACGTCCATTCCAGAACCTGCAGCATGTGGGGATGAAAGGCTGTTTGTGTGTGTCTGAGAAGGAGTGACAGATCAGCAGAGAGCTGCACGGGGGGAAGGAGGAGGCAGTCAGGTAAAATTAGCGCTGCGCGCTACCAGGCTCCTGTGAGAACCGATTGCTCCCAGCGTTGTATAACCGCGCCGTTCTCTCCGTTCTGTCAGACACGAGGCCACGAAATGACCTGAAGTGCTGGCAACTGTACTTTTTAAGTAGTGGATTAATTGCTCGTCTAATCTCCCTTTTTATTTGCGATCCCTGACAAATTCTGTGGTTTTTCGCTTCTCTCTCTTTCTTTCCCAGGTGAATGCTGACTTTATAAAAAGCGGACATTTTACGCTGGAGAGGATGGGGGTGACGTTCAAGGCCAAGGCTCATCTGAAAACTCCGTTTGACCCCGAGAACCAACGAGTCAAGGGCATCTATGCTTGAGTGGGTGGAGAGGCTTCTCTCCAGTGATCTCAGTCAGCTTAGTTACTGATGTATGAAGTGATAATAGTCACTGGACTTATTTCTTGCTTGTGTTGTATCTAAAAATGAGTCGGAGAAGATAAACACTGATGAAGAACAACTAGAAAAAGCAGTTGTTGGCGTTTTCTGATTGGTCCCTGATGCTGATGTTGCTGATAATGTGATTCTTCCATCTCTGCTACATACGTTTTGCACATTAGTAAAAGTACAAAAGCTCCTCTCTGTCTCCGTTAGCTCCAACGTAGCATTCTGTGCATCTGCTGTTGCTGCGGTGGAGCAGTTCACGAGGCTCTTCCTCCCAAGAGCCTTTTTACTGAGAAGCATCATCAGGAAGTGCATTGAAAAGGGCTTTAGCTTAATTAATGAGGGCGCTTGATTCAAATTACGAGCTTAGTGCAGTGGAGAATCGAGTGGTGTTGTAGAGCAGTACTGTGGGACTAATGTGATTAGTGCTGTGGGAAGTCGCAAATGTTAATTATGCTGAGTGTTCGTTAGAGCTTTTACAGCAAAATGCTGGCATCTTAACTCGTAACTAGTAACTTAACTAGTAAACACCTGGGAAACTCACCCGTGTCTTGGCAAGTGTTAAAAAATGTTCTGTCCTCGTGTTTACGTGAAAAAATTGGAGTTTAATAAAACCTATTTCCCACTGAATGTTTACATCCGCTCATACTGATGCTTTCAAGGCCGAGTGAAGTACTCAGCTGGTCACAGACTATTTGCAGAGCTGTAAAAATGTGGCAGGAGAAGGAGAAGGCGGCGTTTCGTATGTATTGCTGCTACTTTGCCTCTCGGATGCAGTTGCAGCACAAAATGTTTACTAATGTGAAATGATTCATTGATTCTGCCCAGAAGGCCATTAATCATTGAAATGGTCGTTCGCAGGAGTAGCATAGGTTAATAACAGGATTTATATGGGAAACGTGAAACAGACTGATAAACATTATCACTGCTGCTCCTCGAACATGATGCGTCCTGAGGATGCTCATTGTTGTTGAAAAGCAGGTGAAGGGTTCAAAATATTGATGTCATCGTCTTAAAATGTTCCCTTGATGAGTGTAATGATCCTTTAATATCTTTTAGTGACGTTAAGCCTGGATCATTGTGAACCGCGTGGTAATAAATTCTCTCTTAGCTGTTGGAGTTTTGTGACGTTTATTATTTAGCACACAACATGATGTACACATGTAATACGTAGAAAGTCTGGATGGTACTGGTGATAAAATGGTTTACTGGTTCACTTTTACTGGTGAATAATATCAGCATGTAGTTACAGCAAGTTTCTGCAAATTAGGTGACATCACCTCCTCTGTTCCCAAACACCGAAACGCTGCCAAGTCACAATAGCTGCTTTGACCTTGGCCTGGTGTGGTGCTCTCGCCCAGCAGGCCCCTCAGGCCCAGCAGGCCCCTCAGGCTCAGACTAGAGGTGTGGAGGACCCGCTGGCCGGAGCCGCTCCTCCCTCACAGGGGTACCGAGGTTTTTCAAGGACAGCAGTCACTACTGGTAGAGGCTGTTTGTCCCAGTCTCCCTGAAAAGATGAGAAAAGAATGCAGTTTTAAAAATAAATTTGTGATAATGTCTGTAGAATTATTATTATTATTATTTATTATTATTATTGCTGTGTGTGTGTATTTTGGACTTGCAGGAAAGAGCTGTGCGGTTGACTGGTTGCAGTGCATGGAGACGGGGGCCGTGTTGTAGAGGGAGTCCAGCACTTCGCCGCTGAACGCATCCCAGTGTAGCTGAGAAAACTGCTCGGTGACACTGACCTCGCCGCACACACACCGCTCGTTTCCCTGGAACCTGGGGGGAGAAGGGGGGAGGTTGAAGGGAAATCGATACAGGAGCGAGGCAGGGTGAGATTGAGAAAAGAAGAACGGAAAGGATTCGGGGTGAGAGGAGCAGTTTGGTTTTAAAAGCACCGAGCGCTTTGGGCGCTTTTAGATTAAAAGCAGTAATCACCGGTCGGGCCCCGGTGAGTGAAGGATGGATGAGGGAGGGATGAGGGTGGGGAAAGTGGCTTAGACGCATGCGAGATGGGCCCCGCTCAGGGAACACAAGGGGAGGGAGGCCCCCAGAAACAAGCAGATGATCTGAGGAGGCTCCGCGTGCGTGTGCCACCTGTTAATGAAGCTGAAGTATTTCTGCAGGTATCCTGGGTCCACGTGGGTTTTGCAGAGCTCCAGCTGAGTCCTGGGGTAGTAGTGAATGTAGTTGACGCACATTTCCTCCATGATGCCAAACCCTCCCTGAGGGGACATGGAGTTAAAGGCAGAAGCGGGCAGAAATGGAGCACTTTGTGTGTTGGAGGTGAGCCTCGTGTTTGGTTTGCATTGACAGCGTGCGTCTCACCACCGTGGCTTTGCTCCGGTCCTCCGTGTTGTAGGTGCACTTTGTTATGAGGACGTCGCCCTGCAGGATCACACACAAACACCGGCGGACCGGCGCCGTTCAGGTTCTAAACACACGCCCCGGAGGTCACTGAGCCAAGCATTAATTATTGAGCAGAGCCGGCGGCCAGTTTGCCGTTTTCCCGGCGCAGCGTTGCTTCGCGGAACTCGGCTGCTGCTGCGGTTCTGTCTCGCGTGTCTCCGGGGGAATCTCCTTTACGGCCGCTCTTATTTCCTCCTCATTTAAGCACCTCACGCAGCAGCAGCAGATTCTAATTCAATAGTTGACGTGCGAAGGGAGGGGAACTCACATCTGGGGCCCTATAGTTGGGTATAGGTGGGTAGAAATGACCAAACCATCGTATAGTCACTGCTTTTATACTTACAGGTAAAACATTGACCATTTTCCTTAGGATGCGGATTGTCTGTGGAAAAAAAACAAAGGTTACAGGTCGGTTCTGCTTAGTCTGAAATCAACAGCAGCAGGACATATCACAGTCTAGCAGGTGTGTGTGTGTGTGTGTGTGTGTAAGCACAGCACATGTCAGCTGCTGTCACTCTGCAACGTTAATGTTGTACATCGGCTCCGATGTGGAGTCGATCGTCAGGAGGGTTGTTTTCCTCCGCCGCTTCTAGTGGATGGAGAATGTGCTGCGCTGGAGCTGATGAGGCCTAAACTCATGGCTCATTTAACTGTGACTGTCTTATTATAAAAGACTTAGTTTTTTTTTTTATCAAATGCAGGCAATTACAGTAAGTAAGTGAAATGTCAGCAAGTAGTCGGCAGCAAATGCTTTTTGAATCACCAAAGGTAAAAATAAACCATGGAATCATCTCAGTAATGACTTCTGTGCCCTGCGCGCCTCGTTTTCCTTATTGACAGAGTTTTGCTCCGTCAACAGGGGAAGTGTGGAATTAGTTGACTTGAATTCCCCCTTCTGTAAAGCCTCACCAGAGCAGCAGGTGTGCTCGGTAAAGCCTCCGCTGGGGCGGCTCTTTGTTGGGGATTATAGTTGTGCTGTTAATGTTGGTTAGGAGAATTATTCAGTCGTTGTAAGTGAAGACAATTAGGCATCTGTGAGCCGTTTTCAACAGGCAGACTCATGCTTCAGGTCTTTCGTCTGCGGCTCATGTTGCTTCTCATCAGCTTCGCAGGGGTGTTCGCCTCGTAACAGAGGCCGACATCAGACTAATGCCAGTGTCCTGCTGCGAGCCGTGATCTTAATGGCTCAAACTCCGAGAAAGCGCCAATGCTGTGAATGTTATGAACCAGTCCCGTCTGTGGTTGGCTGCAGGTGGAAGCTCACTGTTGAAGCAGACTGGGTGGAGCCAGGACCCACCTGGTAGTGTGTGCTGAAGTGCTGGTCCTCCTGCACCACCTCCAGCTCCGCGCCCGCCCGCACCAGCACCGTCCGGACCCCGCGTCCCGCCAGGTGGGTGTGGAGCTGGGACGCGAAGACGTAGATCCCACCCGGAGGCAGAGCCTGAGCAGCGACACCCCCCCCCCCGTGAGTGAGCCCACCATCAGAACCAGAAACGCAGCGGCTGCTCGGATACGGACCGTCTGGGTGCACTTGGAGGTGCAGTAGCCGCTGAGGTAGAAGCGGTGTTGTCTGGGAGGGACGGCCATGATGGGGGTGTAAACCAGGCCCAGCTCCATGATCCCGGCATCGTAGCGCCGCAGGCTGGGCGTGTAGTGCAGCCGAATGCCCGATGCGTCGCGCCGGCCTGAACACGCCATGAAATGTGAAGTATTCAAACGCAGCAGGCGCAGAAGAGCGACTTCACGCCCCGTTTGCGCGCGCGTACCCGATATGAGGAGAGGGTTGTGGTAGTGGACCTCCAGGCGAAGGAACCTCGAGGATCCGGGTCCTCCCATGGGAAGACCTGCGTCAGGAGGATAGTAGAACGCCTGCACGCAAACAGACCTTCACTGAAGCCTACGTGTAAAGACAGGACGGACGCGGTTCCTCTGTTTGGAGATGAGAACGTGTCATTTCACACAATAAGAAGCATTAGAATTCAACAGCAGCTTCACGCCGGCCATCGTTCACCTTTATGGTACAAACCGATACAGTAAATCCACAGAAGCGCAGCTCAATTTAACGCTGCAGCCATAATAAATAGTTTGGCTCCAAAAACATCAGGACGCCTCCTCCGACCCAATTTAAAACAGCAGAATGTTGATCATTAAGATACTGAAGATATTTCAGTGATTTTAGCTCTCACGTGGTCTCAGAAATATTTAGTTCCTAGTTCATGTTCTCGTGGATCCACATTGTGGGAATGTTGAATTGAATTCTTTGCGGCCCCCGTGGCTTCAAAAGCTCAACTGATCGAAAAGGGATTTTGACGTAGTTTTTATTGACGTCTGATTCAAATGGGCTGTAATGGAGGTTGCTTTGTTTAATATTTTCTTAACTGTAAAATCACTTTCTCATCTTCACACACACACGTTTTCTCTCTCCTCTGCTTTTTGACAGTGTCATGCTTTACTGCGTTGCTCCTCTTTTACCCCCCCCCCCTCTCTCTCTCTCTCTCTCTCTTGTTTTGTGTTTTTTTTTGCACATCTCCCCTCTGATGTGGTGCCAGGCAGAATGAAACAACACTATTAAGAGGTGATGAAAGAGGCCTGAATATTTCCCACCTAATCTCGTCTCCGCAGCTCGCCGCTCACAGAAGGCGCTCGCTCGCCTTTGTTTGGCTGGCAGCTAATCCAATCGCAGGGAGGCCGGGCCGGCTGCGATACAGCGGGGAGCGGAGCGGAGAAATACGGTGACAGCCTCAGCGCTGCCTGTCCTGTCTGCTTTGTGCCACCAGCAGGCCGCCTGCCCGGTCAGACGCGCGGCCGGAGGCTGCAGCGCTGAGCGTGTCCCACGTCTGACGAGGAAATTATACGTGACTGAGAGGAAGCAGATGGGAGATCAGTCTTCAGCTAAAATGAGACGAATGAGACGGTTGGGGTTGACGGTTTGATTCCGCCTCCTGAGCTGCTAGTGGCCGTCATATACTGCTTTAATTCATCTGTGCTTCCCACATACAGACTGTCTCAGCTCTGACGTAGACTGGAGCTGCGTGTGGGGGATCATCATCGCTTTTCTGCTCCTGGCTCGGATATTATGTGCGTGGGGGTTTGTGTTTATCTCTCATAATAGACACAAGGACGGGACCAAAATTAAGTTTCATTCCAACTCCCTCTTTCAATTAGACACCTGTGTGTGTGTGTGTCTCGGAGGGGGGTCCAACACACACATACACACACACACACACACACACACACACACACACACACACACACACACACATCCCGTCATACCTCGGCACCCATAGCCCACGCCGCCAGCACGTGGCGGCAGAAGTTGATCTTGCGCGGCTTCATGGTGTCGTCGCAGGAGCCGCTGTAGTCCGGCACGTCGCGTGCGTCCGGGGAGCACTCGAACACCTCTATGTGGTGCACGATGGCCTCGTTACCCGGCGTTATCACGGACTCGTACTGCGGGAGAGGCGTGTGAATGGAGACGGCTGCGTGGTTCTCACTGTACAGTGTGTTGACTGCGTGGTGACGCGTACCATCACTATGTGGTTCTTGGGCATGTTCTCAGGCAGCCGCTGGATGTAGCACCAGTACGTGGTCTCCTGGTTCGGTATGACCACGTTCGGCGCCACCACGTCCAGCGTGCGCGCGTCCGGAGGCAGAGTGGGCGACGGGGCGTCGGGCCGCAGCATCAGCACCCTCTGCACGCCCGCGTGGATCCGGGACAGGTTGAGCTGCTCCAACGAGGCCAGTGGTCGGTCCAGGAACCCGTAGATGATGTGCACCGTTCCCTCCTGGCCAATCAAAAACAAAAGGATAGCCAGGATGTTCCTTTCAAATTAAGAGTCTCCTATAATTGTTATTTAGTCAATTTAACATTCCCAACATTCCCAGCAATTTCACGGTGACACCTGAAACCACAAGGTCTCTCTAATAATAATAATAATAATAATAATAATAATAATAATAATAATAATAATAATAATAATAATAATAATAATAATAATAATAATAATAATGATGTCTTTGTTGTGACAAACATAGAAGACATATTAAAGTAATCTTATGTCCTCCCTCCCACACACGGGTGCTAATACTCCAGCGCCATCTCCTCCACCTTCCTCCCGTGTCATCATCTTCTTATCACCACCTGTTAACTGTCAGGTTCAGTCAGTTCACGGCTGACACACATTTTTCTGGAGGCCATGAATCACATGTCAGTCTCCCCTGGTGCTCTATGTGCACCTGGGTGGGATGAAAGTGCAAGGCTCGACTTCAGCGGAGCTTGAACCTCCTTTTTCTCACATAACACCTTGTTTGTATTTGTTCGATTTCTGAAAATGGATTAGTAAAATGCCATCAACATATATTCAAAACAATTCAATTGGCGAAGGCTATTAATATAACTGCTTTCCATACTTCCAATCCGAGCAAATAAAGTTGACTGACTCACCTCGATGAGGTAGTCCTTAGGGTCACAGGTGCTGAAGGGTCTTTTGAAGAACAGGTAGAAACCATCAGGTTTCTGTTTGGCTTCAATCAGCTCATAGTTCTGCTGAGTGTCCAAGGACACGTGACCCTCGCTGTCGCTCCATGCATCCTGGAAAAAACACACAGAATAGCTTTATCAATTAAACCAAAAGCATCCATTCAGCGTAAAATAAAACCCATTCTGCCTCTTCTTTTAGGTGAAATGAACGCTGTTTGACACACTGTATGAAAATGGATGCATTTAGCTGAAAGACATTTCTGTAGCAGGTTGAGCTGTGAAACTCTGGCAGACCCAGTGTACGAGATACTCTTCCACCGGCGTCTGTTATGTTTCTCACATTCATATCTGTCCAGAATAGCACCTACGACCGGGCTCTTTATTTCCGTCTCCCTCTCCGTCCCGCTTATATAACTGTTCTGCACGAAACGGCAAAGATTTTGATTTCAAAAATACATCCTGTACAGGAGTCTAAAATAATGTGGGCTGCTCTGGGTACGCGTCAGGCGTCAGGTGCGTTTCATGTCTGCGCTAACCTCTGCAGAAAGCACAGACGTACAAGGTGTTAGGCCCCGACAGGGTTTTTCACTGAAATGAGAGGAATAGTAACACACGGGGAGAATTTAACCTTGAAATGGAGCTGAACTTTGGAGAATTTTAGACTGTGACCAGTCAAAAGGAACTCGTCATAATGTAATAATACTTTTTATATATCTTGCTGTAACACATTAGCAATATATATTAATATAGTATAGAGGTAGACAAAATGTAAAGTAATAATCGGAGTCTCCCAGACCTGCATACATTGATTTATAAAGGATTTTAGGAGTCACTGAACTATAAAGCGTATCCAAAATGTGCCTTTGAGAAGCTGTGTGTGTGTGTGTGTGTGTGTGTGTGTGTGTGTGTGTGTGTGTGGGAGAGAGAAGAGTGAGGGCTACAGCTCGGCAGTGACCTTTCTTGTGCTGGTAATTTCGCCCTCCTCTGGGAAGAGAGACAGATGGGAGCGAGCGTAGGAACAGGCGGGGAGCAGCGAGGAGGGCAATTTAACAAAAGATGCTTTATGATGTGAGTGCTGCATGATGACTGTTTAAACTTCATTTGCAGTGATTTGGGACGCAGAGATTTGAGTGAGTGAAGGGAAATAAAGGCAGTTTAGAAAATGAACAGCTACGATTCAACTTAATATATTCTAATATATTTTTTACATTCTGCTTTATTTGTATATTAATGCCAAAAACAATATAATAATATTAAATGTCCCTTCTTTCCTATGTGAGTCCAGACCGACCTTTGGAGTCCTGCTTGCTCCCTCTGGCCCCACATTGAATCACATTTTGTTTCTCTCTTATATCTGCTCAATAAGTCAATAAAACATTTACTGGTATGAATTATTACTATGATTTGTTCTAGGAAGCGTGTGTTTTTACCCTATGGGTCCACAGCTAAGCTTTCATGTGGTACATTCCAGTCTGCATTGTGATATGCTAATAGGTGCTAATGATTCCCAGGTGAACGCCAGCTATTAGTGCAGTTTGAGTGATTTCCAATTAGCAGGGGCCGATAACGTCCTCTGAGACTCGGTGGCCACGGAGCCGCGTGTCCGCCAGCCGCTCGTGCACAAACGGCAATCTCATGCTCCAGGGACCACGGACGGGCGAGGAACGCCGGGAAAAGATGGAGATCTCCACTCCTTAAAGACTTTCATCTAATCCCTGAGCATCCAGAGGGCAACCGGAAGGAGGGATATTTTACACCTTTAGTTTGAGCGCTTCCATCCTCTCTGTTAGTCAGACACAGATGACGCGTGACACACTTTACCCCAAAGAAGCTCTTGGTTCCAGAGTCCCACAGCACCACCAGGTCGGCGTTGGTCAGCTCCCCGCGGTCAGACATGCCCAGGACCACGCCGTGCCTGAGCCGGGCCACCCGCAGCTCCATGTAGACCTCCTGCCGGGCGTAGCTGATGTTCCAGGCCAGCCGGAGCTCCCCGCGGGGGTCCAGGGGCACGTGGAAGGGCATGGGGAGAGGCAGCCCCGGGCCGGACGCCTCCGAGGTGAAGCCGGACACCTCCAGCGGGTTGCTGGGCGCCTGGTACGAGGCCACCAGGATCACCATCAGTGCGGCCAGCGCGGTGAAGTAGACGATGGTGATGTCCTGGAGGCGAACGTTCCTGCTGCAGATCCTCATGGCTGCAGCGGTGGATCAGTGTTTCAGGCACTGTCCTCCTGCTGCTCTCTTCTAACAGTGCAGACGTGTCCGCCTGGAATCTCCCGACGCTCACGGCTCGTGTACTGGAATCTGGACGCAGTTCAGGTGAGCCTGCTTATTCTTCTCTCACCGTATTTGCTTTTCTGCCAGGCCCTCGTGTGCTGAAAAGTTGGACGTGCACCAACTTTTTTACTCCGTGTTCCACAGTCCTAGTGGCTTTTGTCTTTCTCCTGCTAGTGAACGCTGTCTCCCCTCGCCGCGTCTCCTATACTGCTTTTTAAGGGACTCCTCCCTTTTTAGTTGTCTGTTTCCATCCAGCTTAATGGCACTGCATTTGTTGAGGAAAATTGGATTTTATTCTTTAAGCCCCGAGGTCAGCCATGATTCTGCACATCTGCCAGCTCCTAATTGATCCAAATCCAACCATGGACATTATCAACAACAATCGGATTCGACTGACTAAATTTTATTGCTCGCTCCATCTTTGTCCTGTTTCTTGCTCTATTAACCGTACATCAAACATTTCCTGACAAAATAACAATCCACGTATACGCCACCCCGGTTTTTTTCAGGTATTTGTGGCTTTAGGGGACTTGCGGAAGCATCAACAAGGCATTAACACATTATGTCCTCTCCCTAAGCCACCGCCTGAGGCGGAGGAAGACCTAATCAAACTGTCAATTATGGCTTTGAGGAGCAGGACACATTGAGGGTGGCTTAAAAGGTTAGTGAAGCCCCTGTAGAAAAGTGTTTGTGTTTGTGTCTGTCCGTGTTCCATTTGATGAAAAACACTTTACAGAGCATTAGCGCTCTGTAAAGATACAGTGTTGAGAAGCCTTTGTCCATTAAATGTGAAGTGTGCTAATCCCACTCTCTGGCCATAAAACCTTCACAGGGAGTTTAAGATCGTTTCTTCCTCGTGTGATATTTAAAATCCAGAAAAGTCTCTGCAACGTGTGCCTCTTGTTGATTCTTATTCCTTCTAACCATATTTGCCTGTGCATTAGTTAGTTGTCTGTAACATGCACAGTGAGGTTTGGCGGTGGTTATAAAGAGCCCTCTGGTTCATTCCCAGCTGATCACCTGCAGGTGACTTCACTGATGAGCTCTTCGTCTCTACCTGAATGTGGTGCTAATAAGCTGTTGGTGCCTCCGATTGTAATGGAACCCAGTGGATTGTTGGCCCGCCGTGGTCCACAGCTGCTAATTCACCCAATTAGGCTCTAATTATGTTAGTCACATAGGGAGAAATGAGGGATGGGTGGCTGCATAGACAGACCGAGAAGTAATGGACACCTACAAGGTAACACAAGCTGCTGTCTGTTTCGTGTCCTGTTATGAGTGATGCTGTGAATTCCAGCTCCTCACGAGGGCGAATGCACATTCAGAGGATGGATTAAAGTTGTGCATGATGTTAAACGTTGAAATCCTTGTCCCGGCAGGAAAACAGAGGAAGCAGAATGAAAGGGGGGAAAAAAGCCCTGAACTGGTTTTGTGCTGGTTAATGTAATAAAGGCAGTCGTTCCCTGGAGCAAAAGCACAGATCTGTGTGTTGCTCTCATGTCGCCGGCCTTCACACGAGGCTCAATAACCATTTCTCCCGTTCTACATCTGTTTGATGGCCGACTTTTCTTATCTTTACACACTATCTTTACTGGTCTGTCTCTGCTGTGTCACTGCCATCATCCCCTCTCTCTCTCTCTCTCTCTCTCTCTCTCCCTCGCTCGCTCTCTCTCTCTCTCTCTCTCCCTCGCTCGCTCTCTCTCTCTCTCTCTCCCTCGCTCGCTCTCTCTCTCTCTTTCTCTCTCTCTCTCTCTCTCTGTCTCTCCCTCCCTCGCTCTCTCTCTCTCTCTCTCTCTCTCTCTCTCTCCCTCTCTCTCTCACATGCTCACTTGGTTGTTTTTATGCTGCTGCTCCTGATGTCTCCGCAAACACAAATGAGAACAGGGGGGTCAGAACAGGGAGACGGGGGGGAAAGAACCGATTCACGGAGAGACCGGTGTGTCTTTTGTGCGATCGCGTGTTCATTTGCATAGGTGACATCGTCCCACAACGTCCTGGATACTGGGCCCTCGACATTTCCATCACGCATTGCTTCCAGTCCAGGACAAATATGGGCACACAGGAACAGCGACGCCACAATGAATCAATCGTTTGTGAGCGCCGTGCACACACTTGATGGTACAGGTGTTGTTTTGTGCGTTTAGAGGGCAGCGGCCCTCAAGCAGCAGTGCCCAGCCCTGTCATCCATATGTCATGAGACTGTTTATGACAGCTTCATGACTTATTATTACTTAGGCAGAAATAACAGCGCTGGGCCCCTGGCACTTTGCAGTCATTTCAAACACAAAGTTATTTAAATATATGCACCGTTCAACTGTTATTATCCATCCATTGTCTGCTCTTATAAGTTATCCTGATCCTGGAAAGGATCCCAGCTGTCACTGGGCGGACTACACCCTGGACAGCCCAGCAGCCCAGTTTAGACTCACTAATTAACTCTGGGTCGTAGAGAAATCTATGAATCCTGCTACTAAATGTTTCATTTTAATTATGTTCCAATAGATGGTGGTGGCCTGACTGTCAGGCATTCTGAGAGACAGAGGAATGAATAAAAGCAGATTTCAATTCAACAGGACCAATGCAGCCCTCTCAATCTTTCTTAATATAAATATTTCAACAGTGCACACTTTCAAAGCGCACTAATCTCCATTTCTGGGAGTTTGAATAATGAATGCAATAAAAACTCACACTGCTACTCTTAACGTCGCCTCAAACTGTCCCTCGTCTGACAAGCAGCTGTAGATGGATTGGGTAATTAGGGGATTAGAAGCAAGGAGTTTGAAGCGAGCAGAGACGCGAGAGACGCGGTGATAGAGTTCAGGTTCAGGATTTGACGAGGAGGGGAAAATTGTGGCCTAACCATCTTTCATGGGCGTTAATGGGTTCCCAGTGTGTCCTGTAGTGAGGCAACAGAGCAGCGGAGGATTGTGAAAGGACGCGAGGGAGGTATAAAGAGAGAAATGATTTTTCCAGGGACAGTTGTGTCCCTGTGTCCCAGGGGAATTTAATTAACGTTTTGTTCCAGACACAGGGACATTTTGTTTTCAATGAACCTTGGACAGAGAAGAGATATGTTTTTAATTAAATTATGGAGTTAGCTGTTGCATATGAATCAAGCCTTGGTGGAACGTGTCCTTGAGGACGTGTGAAGCTGGAGTCAGGACACATCTGTCTCCGCTCTTTCCATGTCTGCTTTGCTTTTATTTTTGCAGCACCATCTCAAACTTAGCAGCTCAGCAGCTGTGCGTGTCTTGAAGCCCGGTCCAAAGGCATTCAGCCTCAGACAAGTCGAACCAAACGTGCTTTTTTTCTCCAAACCTTTCCTGCTCATCTCTCCTATTCAGCGCCCACTGGCGATCCGAGCCTGTGACTAAAGCGCCATCTCGCCGGCTGCTCGCTCCAGGCTGCGTCTATTCACTGCGAGCCACCTCTGGATTTAAAGCGCACGGCGCCGGACGACGCTCTGCGGGGATCGGCGATTACACGGAGATCCGAGCGTGCATCGGCGGCGTGCGTTGTCTGGGCACCGACGGGCTGCAGACCCTTCGGAGCCCCCGGGCGAACGGCCAGCCTGCCTCTCGCCCACCATGGGCGGCAGTGAGAGCAGCGTGCAGGACGGGGAGCGCGCAGACTGGTGAGGAGGAGAAAGGGAAACCGCTGATGCTGGAGCGGCGCTGCAACGAATATCTGACCTCGACCCCGTCGGACGGTGGGAAGCTGGTTGTTGGCGTGGAGATGTCGCGATTTCCTCTCGTGCCGTCTCCTCTTCTAACGCACATGCTGCCGAGGCTCATGGTGATGATGATGACGGTTGCGTAGGAGTGTTTTATTTTGCGGACAGCGTTGCTGGTCTCTCTTGTCTGTACTGTTCAAACAACTCCAGACAAGCGGCGGAGGGGACCGTGTTTTGCCTGATTTGAACGCATTCGGTAATAGTCCACAACTATCGCTTTCATTTTTTTTCGTGCGTTTTTGCAGTTGGTGTTTCTTTTTTTTGAATGGGTCTGGAACTGGATAGAACGCATTTTACAAGAATGTGTCCGGAAAACTAGAAGCAGAATAATAACGTAGGCATTTGTCAGATTGGCTGCGAATGTCTGTTTTTAATGAATAAACGAAACGCGTCTGGCATTTTGACTGAAGTCGAGCGCCTTCTCCGCTTCCACAGCAGGTTCTGCTGATCGCTTACTGGGAACCTTTCGTTGGACATTTTTTTGCTATTTACTGACTCAAACCAACAGAGGTCGGAAACTAAGCTCCAAGGGGCACCCACTGCACTAGATGTGACCCGCTGAATCCCCCTGTCTCTGAAGGTAAGGTTCCTCGCCCTTTAGTGAAGCAAAGGTTGCTATGCTCGTCTTCGTATTGGTTCTAGTTTTATCTAAACGGATGCATCTGCTCGTAGTAGCAAGAACTGAGAAGTCGGCGTTTTAGGAACGATGATTAACCCTCCGAGATAGATAAATTTGATTTCAGCACCATGGACAGAGCCACACTCGACAAGATGGGAGCAATCTGGATTTCTTCACCCCATTTCAGCCAGAACATGTATAATTAATCATAGACCACATATTCAGCTCAGTATAAATGGAGCTGAGTGTCTTTAGAGAACTTTCAGTTAAACGCGTACGATACGAGTGCAGTGCAGATATGCAAAGGATGAGGAAGGATAGATGGGAGGGAGTATCAGCCATGAGGAGGTTCAGTGCTTTATATGACAGACCTGCTGGCTGGCCGGCTTGCCACATGCTGACAGAACAGCATGGCTTGTGAGCCATAGCCACTGTCACCAACTGTTAGCCATGGTCACATTCAAACAGTTAGCTCCAGATATTTTTAGGCAGGGTAGAAATGCATCTCAAGCAGCATTAAGACCATGTAGCACTAAAGCCACTGGTAAAATTATAAAAAAAAAATTAGCCAAGTGAGCCCAGTGCGTCCCACAGGGTCCTGGGCGTCTCTGGACTCACTGTGGCAGATGAAGCAGCAGCTAATCAGCAATGTGTAAACCCACACATGCTTGTGCTTGCTGTGCAAAAAGAATGTTTGCTGTGTATTGAAGCAGCACGAGGGAGCATGAGGGTGGGAGCCCAGAATGGTAAATATTTTGCATACGTTACTGCTATAGTTCACTAATTATAAAATGACTGTGAATGTACACACCCACACTCTTTCTCTTTATACTGTATAAAGTAAAATGGACCTGTTGGAGCATCAGAACTCCAATCCATTGTGATCAATTTCAACCTGAATTCAGACCTTTTTTTTAAATTTAGGATCAGTAAGAATTATTTGTTTATTTAATTAAGCATCTCACATACAGTCATGTAATGTCATCCCTTCTTAATAATCATCTGAATAGCTGATAACCAAGAACCAGATTGTTGGAAATGAATCTGCACATGTTTGGAAAAATATCTTTCCACAAGAATCATATTCCTCCCTCCAGTAGAGTAACACTCTGCTGGCTTAACTGCTCATTGAGCTACAGGAAATTGAATTATGGCGTCATCATATTCGATTATATTGCACATTCTAAGACAATATGACCTACATAATGCTTTATATGAGCACACGCACATACAAACATGCCCGTCGAGGCTCTATAACAATAAAAGGAGGGGCTTCCGTTCCCATGGTGACTTCCTCGGTGACCCTCTGAACACCCTTAGCCCCCTGGAAGATCCGTCACGGCCCTCCAGCCCCCCTGGGAGCAGCAGCGTCGGCGTGCTTCTGAGTCTGCTTGGTGCTCTGTCTGCGTAGCCCAGTCAGGCGATTGCTGCAGGAGCCAGAAGAAGAGGAGAGAAAGAGAGTTGAAGGACAAGCAGATGAGTAGGATGGAGGAACGGAGAGGGGCGGCGGAGTGGAGGAGGAGAGAGGAGTTAAATGGTGGCACAATAATCCACTGAGGCGACGCGTCCTCTTCTACCTTCTACTTCACATTTCAGGTTAATTACCTTAAGAATGCGCTGCTGGGGGGAGTCATGGTGGATCCACTGTGGTCAAAATAAAGGGGAGAGGAGAATGGAGTGGATGGATTGGGGTTGGGGTTGGGGTTGGGGGAGGGGAATATGGCTGCTCAGTGATCATGTCAAGCAGTCACCACCCGTCCCTCCCTTCCTCCACCCATCTCCCCTCCCCTTCCCCTTGGCATCGCGCTCTCCTCTCCCCTCGCATCCACACCCGTGCTCACGCGCAGATGCGCTTCCACGTGGACACCAGTATGACCAGCACATGCGTCCAGGGGCCAGCATGTGTGCTCAAGCTGTTGGTCAGCTGCCCTCATCCCGCTGACTCTCCTTCCAAAGGGTGGAAGGGAGGTGGATGAGGAGAACAGGGCCAAGGCCATGTGTCATTCCTCTCCTGTGATTCACCCATGAAAGCATCTTCATCATCTTTACATTTTCATGCATGAGGCTTTTAATTAAATGTAACTCATTTTACTTTTGTTTCCCCCCAGATAATAAATACAGTTACTAATGATAAACTAATAGTATGACAAATCGCTGTGAATATATAAACACAGCAGCAGATCAGAACACTGGATTTATTGAGACATGCATTAAGATTCTGTATCACTTAACAAATGTGATGACTAAGGCTACAACAAGGACATACGTTGCATAAATGCATTTCTACTACGCCTGTAATGGGACTGGTCTTTGTAAAAGGCCTGAAGCACGCTGCATTTATTACTGGCTCAATACCAAAGCGCTCACGACTTAGACGTTTAACATTTGCATTACACCCGTACGAGAAACCACTTCCCCAGATGCTTATGGGCTTTCTCATTATAAACGTCACGGTCCAGCCACAGGGCTCGAACAACGTCCGATTAAAAGTTGCAGATGTCGCACGTCAAACGGAGCCGCCGGGTGCGGCGAGGTCAGAGCGGCTGTCGCGAGCTCCTGTCGGCGCCTCATGAGCTGAATGAGCCCTGGAGAAGTTGCTTCGAGTGGAATCTGGCTCAAATTTCTCAACGTAAACCGCCCACTCACGAAATAAAAGCAGGAACGCGATGGTAAAATTGACGGTCTGTAATAGCGCTGTCGCCATAGTAACTGAAGACCCGTTTGTACTTCCACATACACACGCTGCCTCTTGAGCACCAACCATCAAGGAGTCGCTGGACTTGAGAATTTCACATCGTCCAACCAACTATACCTTTAATGTGAGAGACTGCATGTGTCCCCCTGCTGTACGTTCTCTCAGACGGGTCCTCTGATCCTGCATCATCTCCTCCTGTTCTCTCCTGCATCCTCTCTGCTAATCTCTCCTTTGTGCCATCTTCCTTCACCTGTTCTACTGTCGTTTGTTCCACACATGCAGTCTGTTGCTAATGTATTGAACCTTAAGAAATTCTGCTGCAGCCACAGTTGTCTCGAAGCATCTACGACTCATTTCATTTGCTCTTCAAGGATTATTACCAAGGGCATTACTGAAATTAAGTTTCTGCATTTCTACATAGGATGAATTATTTTTGGTGTATCAACATCTCATTGAGAGATTAAGTGAGGTTCAAACTTTGCCAGGTGGCTTCTAATGTTGGCTTGAATGTCAGATTTATTTCTGTTTCTACAAAAATTGCCAGATGCCTCAAACCATTTCTGAATGGTGTGTGTGTGTGTGTGTGTGTGTGTGTGTGTGTGTGTGTGTGTGTGTGTGTGTGTGTGTGTGTGTGTGCGTGCGTGTGCGTGTGCGTGTGTGGTTGTTGAAGTCTGTGTAATGATGCTTAGACAACATCCAAATTTAGCACAGTCACTGTAGTTATACAACTTTGGAGCCTTATGTTGGTTTGTGGGGGATGTTAATGAACTGCAGACACTGTTAAATCTTTTCAAGGGAATGTAACAGAAAAATGGCTTTAATTTTTTATTAACATAATGATGTCATGTTAAAAATATACCTAAATGATTGCAGTTGTATCCTGGGGAACGTTTCTCTGCTCTGTGGCTGTTGTATTTTTGTGAGTTGATCTGTGCCACATTTCAGCTTTGGAATCAGTTCTCATGAACGTGCTTCTGTTCATGTTGTTGAAGGAAACTTTGAGATGTAAATCATTCAGCTGACTTTTTTGCATGTGCATGCGTGTTCAGCGTATCAGCGGGTGTCATTTTCCCAAAACAGCGTTTTTGTCACATGCCACAGAACCAGAGGCCTCTGACGCTTATCAACTCCCAAATCTTCTGACGGTCTCTGGAGTAACTCATTGTAAAGATCGCTTTGCTCGACAGACCTGCTATGAAAGGCTTTGCAAAAAGCGAAGTCTAGCACAGCGGGAGCCCCATCTCCATGTCAGAGGCACCGGCTCTGCTGTTAAAACAGAGGCCCACGCTCCCCGAGGCGATGTACAGTACAGTCGTGGAACAGACAGGGAGAGATGGGGAGAGGAGAGAGGGAAACGGTGACGAGGGGACAGAGAGACGAAGAAGAGCAAGGGGAAGATTAGCAGCATGACTGACAGACAGCGACATACTGCAAATACGAACATATTCATCAAATGCGACTCCTCTAGTTGTGTGTGAGCAGCAACATCTGGGCTGAGGCAGAGGTTAGAACTGTGATTACCAGGTTACGCTGTTATGATATGACTTGACCTTTACTCAGCCACCTCTTGTTTCAGTCCACTCAGGTTTAATGCATACATTTAGATTAACTGTCAGATAAAATATCCATTATCCCAGATAAGGACATTAGCACTGATCACGTTACATGTCCTTGACTCGACGGGAGCTCAGTCCTCTGCGTTCACACACTCTGCAAAAACACCCTGCCTCCACTTTGACCTTCTCTCTTTCACAGAGGCCGCAAATTTAGGAGCCATTCATCTGATTTAGAAAAAAGTCAAAACAAAACAGCATTGCTGCGTTATCCTTCAAGCCAATAGTCCTACTTCCCTGTAAATCCATGTTCAGGCTACAAGAAATTGCCATTACACAAACTGCTGATTTATGCAGATTTCACATCTACAGATGTGACTGAATGTGGGTGTATTTATTTATTTTTTAACTCCGTCAAGTCGCCAGCCACTCGTGCACCAGCAGTGATCACGCATGAAAACCATGCACAGGCGAGGTTTCACGCACGCCAACGAACAAGTCGAAATTCATGTACGAGCTTTGAAGTGACCTCCTGCAGAGACGGCAGCCGCAGGGGCCAACGTGACCCGGTACATGTGTAGAAGACACACAAACGCGCCTGTGTGCTGTTCACATGACTCCTCTGCAAACACACACATGCACGGTTCGGTTTATAGCGTGCTGCACCTCACACCTACAGTAACTTACCGTCATTTCCACCTAATCACTTAGCAACCGAGTCCACAAATGACGCCTTGCTGTTCTTAAAAGTCTAAAATTGGAATAATCTCATCGCCGAGTGTCAGAGAGCAAATGTAATTTATTGGTGTCTTATCTAATTCAGGGAGAGGAAAAAGGGAATTTAATTTATTAGTGCGAGTAGCCAGAGGTAGGATGTGTGTGTGGACGTCGTGTGTTCCCTCATGTAACGTTGTGTTAACGCGTTCACCTGGCACCAGGGCACGTTCAGCACTGCATCATCACATCACAGGGCCCACAGGCTCCGGGTGTCACAGCAAGCCTTCTCCTCTGTCACTGTGATTTCTCACAAGCCGATATGACTGACGCTGAACTTCTAAGCCGGCGGCAGGCAGCGCTCGGTGTCTTTGGACAGTTTCATCGCGCTCGGAGTTAGAAAGCGAATCAAATGGAACTGAAAAATTATACACAGCTTGGGGCGGAACAGACACAATCAGCTGAAGGTGAGGAAAAACCTGCTGCGGTTTGGTTTGCTTTGTTGCTTCATTGTTATTATCCACTATGAAAAGACAAACAGCGCACGGAGAGTTTGCGAAAGCATCTCAATGGCAGAATGACACTCAGTTTATTTCTGCTTGGCCCGGAGGCTGGAGACACCGTCGAGTTGTAGCTCAGCTCCCGTCTGCTGTAGCTTTGCAGCACCAAGCACAAACAGAAACCATTGCTTCGGTTATTAGAGCGAAATTGCTTGAGGTGCGTGTGAGTGCGAATAAGTGTGTGTAAAGAGGAGCTAAGCAGCAAACGCTGCCTCCTCTCGCTTCTCACCTATAAATGTCAATTATGCATTTATGCACATGCAGAAAAACAAATGTGTGCATCTGCTTTCACTGCGACTTATAAATTAAACACTGCCTCAGCTTCTATTTACATTCTCAAGTGAGAGAAGTGAACCCAGCTGACGTTTATCTAGTCTGTGCCACTGAGCTGTCACTGAGCATCTGCAGCTGACTGTTGCGTTTAGCGTTTGCACTGTGCCCAGAACTGCTGCCACTAGTAATGGCTCATAGTGAATCAGGGGCAGAGGCAGCCAGTGAGCTGCACTGTGTACATTACATAGACCTAAGTGGCAAAAGGCCTTAAAGGGCCAACACCTGCTGAAGCCTCGTTCAGTCAGCGACGTGTTGTTTTAACACATTCTGAGGGTTATGTCTTCTACCAATTAAGAATCAAGGATTATTTTTTTCCCAGATCTCCTTGAAATTATTTTGCTCCTTTAAATGCGAGGATTTATTCTCATTACTATTCAGAATATGACTATTGCTTAAAGAGCTAAACAATTTTTATGATTTAAAAACTGAAGGGGAGATTGATCCCATACTGTGCCAGGAGCGGCCTTGTCAGTCCACATACGCTATGTATTTCCTCGAGGAGAGCTGAAATGCAGCGAGGACACCTTTTAAGGTAGCAGTCGGCTTCGGGACTAAAAGCTGCTCCTCAATCCATCAACGGGGAAGTTCAAAGAACTGTAAGATCTCTGAGCCAGATTTGGCTCCTGCTACTGCCAAGATTATAGGCTGTCGCACAGGCTAGCGGTATTATTTGCACAGCAGAGGGTAGAGAACGGCGTGGCGGAGGGAGGAGGAGCAGGAAGTGCTGTGGCACGTTGACAAAATGTGATTACATGCAATTATCGAAAGTTGATTTGAGAGCAAAAACAGTGTCAGACAATTGACGTCCTCATAAACCACTAAATGACTTGATTTTTGTCTACAGATCAAAATTGGGCAGGAAACGAAAACGGCACCCTACAACACAAAACCATACACACACACACACACACACACACACACACACACACACACACACACACACACACACACACACACACACACACACACACAGGCTGCATGTTTAAAAGTTTAAAGACCGATTATCCAAAGTATTATAACATATGACACTGCAAGAAATGACAAAATCTCAAAAAGAGGCTCCACTCATTTCCCTGTTCATCCCAAATATTTTCTATAATTTATAATACAGTACATCATATGAATATAAAGAGACAGAGACAAAACCCCAAAGCTTGTTAAAATACAGTGGAGTAATGAAATACTTCCAGTACACGTTAAAAAGTACATTGGTCCTTCTTACGTCACTGTACAGTTGGAACTTGAGCCCCAACAAATCAAGGACAATCAGATGGATGGGAAACATTTAGTGAGTCAGACCCTTAAATAAAGAGACCACGTCATTCTTTTTTTATTTCCTCAGGGTGCTATGGATGTGAGCTGAGAGCCATTTCTATGATATATCAATAACAGATGGGGCACTAATTTTAGAAACACTTCCCAGTCTATGCCAAGAACAGAAATGATCCCTCGATTCATGGCTGCTGGTTCGATCATTTGTTCAGCCACAACTCCAGACTCCTCTCTCCTTCTTCCGGAGACCTTCTGGATGTCCTTAGATTACCTGCCTCAGGGTCATAGCTGGGCACGAGCTACAGAGACCGAAGAGCTGCAACTGTGAGAGTAACAAAGCAAGAACAACACCGGCAAAACAGCTGTATACAGAAACATAGAGAGCGAAGGGGGGAATCAGGGTTATAGCATAGGTTTAGACTGGGACTGTATTAGTGGCAAAATGTGTGTGTTAAAGCTAAAAATACAGCTACAGTAGAGAGAGACGTTCAAACCCCCAGAAACGGATAGTGATGGTGGGAAGGACGTATAGCAAACTGCTTCCATACATAATGCATTGAGTGGCATCGATCATCTCAGCTCAGCAGAAAAGCAGAGAGTCCCAGAATGTTTAAATATTCTTTAAAGCTGCACAAGTGTAAAATGCACGAGCTGGGCTTCACACACAGTAATGGAGTGTAAGAGTAGAGCACTTCACCCTCCTCCTAATGATGTGTGCCATGTTAGATAATGGAGATCTGATTTGATGGAAACGTCCTCTGATGCGAAGATGCACATTGTTGTTGGACTTTAAACACTCTCCGGCTGCACAGTTCATTAAGGAGCAGACAAAGGCTAATCAGGGACAAAAGGGCTGCAATCGAGCACATTTGAACCTTCACCACCGGCTGATTGTGAACAGAAAACTTGAGCACATTAAAGCAGAGAAGTTCATTTAGGTCTTCGACAGCCACGGTCGCGACAGAGCTCATCCAATTGTTCTCTCTCCAAACCGCCACCTACTGCATACGTCCCCACTGAGGCCTGTCAGCAGCCATTATTCCCAGCACGACCTCCGCGGTCCCTGCCATGTTTCATCCCAGCGCGGCTGCATCCTCCAAAGCGCACTGTCTGGGCGCGTTAGCTAGTACTAACGTTAGTGTGTGTGTGTGTGTGTGTGTGTGTGTGTGTGTGTGTGTGTGTGTGTGTGTGTGTGTGTGTGTGTGTGTGTGTGTGCGTGTGCGTGCGTGCGTGCGTGCGTGCGTGCGTGCGTGCGTGCGTGTGTGTGTGTGTGTGTGTGTGCATGTTACCTATTGATGTGATATGGAGCTATAGAGAGAGCTATTTAGATTATATTAGATTAGATCCCTGCTACAGTGTAAATATTACAGACATTTATTAAAGAAGCACATTTTACTGAACAGTTTTTTGTGTGTACTCCCTGTGTGCTGTAACTATATGTGTCCATCTAATCAAATGAAGGTCAAAGGTCAAGGACTAAAACCAATTTTCCACAGAAAACAGCTCAATACCACCAGAGGAAATACTGCTCATACCACGGACAGATTTATACATAATGCAGCGTATGATAGTTGTAGCTATATGTGTGAGCCACAAGGGGCAAATGTGCTGTAATCCTGTGTTTTAAGTAAAACACAACACACAATACCAGTGCTCTGGTATTGTGTGTTGTGAAGGTACTCTGTCCTTAGCAGACTAATGCTCAACACAGTCACCTTTTTAAATGCACCGTGCTTTTTTGCAACACACTTCCGTCTGTTGTCAATTCAAAAGCGTTGACTCACGTTAAGCAGCTTTAAGCTCATTATTGACACCCAGCGGATTAATAATATTTAAACTTAAACATGAGAGCAGGCCGGATTAGATGCCTGCAGTGTGTTACGTCACTGACTCAGCTACGCATTTCAGAATTCAAATTCTCCTCCTTCTTATCTGCTTCAGTGTCCTTGACAACAAAGATCACAAAGTCACTGTATTTCCCTCTTTAGTTTAACTCAGGACCTTTAAGGACAAAACGCTCCGTCCTCGTTGCTCATGTATTGATTCGGCCACTGGACTGTGTGCCCTGTAGATTGGATTAGAGTCTCACTGTATTGCAGCTCTGGGGAAAAGAAGCTTCCCTGTGTTTGGAGACAGGGCTGATCACTGCAGAGACAGTTTGATTTATTCCAACTGTAGATGTTCTCTGGAGATAATACGGTTTAGACAAGTTACCCGCAAAGGGATTCAACATATTTTAGAGGTTTTCGGGGTTAAAAGGTCAGAGCTGTCAGTCATTTGGTGAGTAGTGATGTCCTATAGTAAAGTGCATGAGTGTAGGCTGGTGCGCGGCGCTAAAAGGCCTCGTCTATAGCAGTAACTCACAAGTCAATGCAGGCTGCCTGCTGAATAAGCAAGAAAAGAAAAATATGATGGTTATCTTATATCCAGCCCAGATAGCTCCATATTTTGGGTTGTGACTGCTGCCTGCTTCCTCTTTTCACTATTTCTATTTCAGGGAGTGTCCATGTCATAGTTTTGTTAGACCTTGACAACATAGGCTCATAGTGCTGTGTGTTTGCTGCTAGTAATGGCTTTCACCATTGAGTCATAGCTTAGCAACAAGCCTGCCGGCCTATTTTTGGTTTCAGGCAATTATCCACAATGTGGTTTGATGATATGGTCTTATGAGACATTCAGGTTGTGGATGTAATGAAAGGAACACGATCTGCTGCAACATCCGTTAAGAGGTTCTTCCTAAAATAGGTAAGTGATGCTCAACTTGGGAAACTGATAGAAAACTGTTTTGATGTCTGATTTGTATTGATCGTGTGTGGCGCCTACTGCAATGTGCAGTAGTGAGCGGGAAAGAGGTTTTCAAATCGTATGAAATAAAAAAAATTGACTTTTGACAGTGTGACTGACTTTTCAATGTAAACAATGTGCATTGCTTGCATGCAGTGAAGTAAATGTCAAAAGCCTCTAGGCTCTTCCAGGGCGCCAGCTGCTGAAGAGACAGAAGGGCGGCAATTAAAGGGGAGCACTGAGCTGATGCAGCGAGAATGAGGTCAGGTCTGTCTCCAGTCAAACACACTGCTTCGCCAGTCTTTTATTGATATGAGACAAACCCCAGCGTGGCTCAGTTCGCATAAAGAATAATGTGAAACAAGATGCATACGTTCTGCTGGTGCAATAAATGTGGATCCGCGCTGATGAAATGTCAGGGCCGCCACTTTGACCTGACCTGTGATTTAGGGTCAGAGGTCAGAGTTCACTGGCTCAGAGCTGCCTGCTTGGATGTTTCTATTTAACTGATGCTGTATAGGTCATGATCCTGCTCTACGCCCTCTTGTGCTCAACATTAGTGTCTGCTGTCCCTTCTTCAGACAAGTGAACAATATCCTGTCACTTTGAAATATTATAATTCCATGCCATGCGTCATGTAAAATAGTTATTCTGTCCTTTGTCTGATACCCCCTCGGTCCAGACTTGCATCAAAGGGAAATTAAGCTGATTGAAGATGTCATGTTCTCAGAATGGTGACTTTGAAAACGCTTTCAGGAGCGTCCTCAAACGTTCACTCACTCGATACATCAATGCACATATTGGCTGCGTTCCTGACAATTCATGCATCAGGGATGAATGCATCGCCACTGTCCAAGGGCTTCTCTCCAGTTACGCAACTGCGCCATAAAACCTTGATATCTTTGCATTGCTGGCATACTGTATGAATACAGCAGTGAATTATAAAACACAGCCTCAGCTCTGACACCAAGCTGGTGGAGCTGGAGATTCTGAACAGAACACATCACAGACAAAGGCATCAAATATGCAATTTCCTGAGTTCCGGGAGCGTGCATAGGAAATATCAATTTTGACTTTCATTCAATCCCGTGTTTCTCAGGAAATTTGATTCGTCTGATAACCTTTTAATCGCTGTTTCGCCACATCATCATCAGTTTCCATGCTTCCCGTTCATGTTGCGCTCACACTATCCCCCTCAGTCCTCAGTCACTGTCTCTCCAGCTCTTATCTATTCCTCAGATCCCCTGCTATTTGCATGAGCCTGTTCATCTTGACCTCCTTTCTCTGCCTCGCTACCTGCCAATTCGGCGATCGCTCCATCTTAGTTCACGCTGCTCTCCTCACGCCCACCATCCATTTCCCTCTTACCTCCTGTCATTTCTCCATCTCATCTGGATTGCTCCTGCGCTGGCGAGCGCTGATTTTCATCTCTTGCGCACATTTATTTCCCCGTGTGTTCCACAGTGAGATCCTGTCTATATTAGGAGCAGCACTTGTAGCATAATTGTATTACATGTCTCCTAACTGCTAGATAATTCAATAAGCAGCAGCGTGATGACACACACAGTTAAAATCTACTTAATGAAGCCACTGTACTGATGAATTCTGTTCTTTCTCCTGCTTCATTATTTCCTCTGGCTCTTCTCTCTCTTCCTGTTTCCTTCTCCTGCATCCTTTCCTCCTCTTGCCTGTTGCAGGGTGTTGATGGAGAGCCATTCGAATGACAGCCGGGACAGTGGTCATCACTGGTGGAATTCTAGCTACTGTTATATTACTCCTTATTATTGCAGTACTGTGCTACTGTAGGCTGCAGGTGAGCCCTCGTCTGCATTTATTCACATTCAGCAGGTGCTTTTAGTGAATTCTACAGTAGGTGTAATTAAGTCTTTGGTTTCAGGCAGCTTGAACTTGTTATCATGTAATGTCTCATTTAAATAAGTGAAATCCTGCCATTCCCTTCACTTTAAATGCACATAATTAGTTTCCATAGCTCTTTGTCAGTTTAAGTTGCATTTGGAACAGGAACAGTTTTAATCTTTGTAAGAACATATATTTAATATTTTCATCAAGGACGTCCAAATTCAAGCTCTGCTGCAAAAGCTTTGCTCCAGATTGTCGACCTTATCTCACAGGAAACATTAAGCATTTGTCTCGTATTTGTGTGCATAAATAAAAATAAGTCCTTGCACTTTCAAATCCTGCAGTTGATTCAAATTTTCAGCTTTGTCCTTGATAATTTGTGACCCTGTCACCTAATGTCTTCCTCTTTCCTCTTCCTCCCCATCATCTTCCTCTCCCGCCGTCAGTACTATTGCTGTAAGAAGGAAGAGTCGGAGTCGGAGGAGGAGGAGCCAGACTTTGCCGTCACCTCCCGCCTCCCGCCGGTCCACTCCAACCACAACATTGTGGCGGCAACAGCCGCCGCCTCCTCCATCCCCAATGGCCCCGCCCTGTTCTCCACCCCTCCGCTGGCCAGGAAACTGACCCGCTCGCAGACCTTCTGTCCGTCCTGCACGCACTATGAGCTGCCTTTCTACCTCCAGCCCCCTCAGCCGCAGATCCACCACCAGCCGGATGGGCTGAGGAATGGAGGGGACCGGATCAGCTACCGCAGCATCCAGCAGCAGGACCTGGAGCTGCCGGTGCCGGTGAACATTTCAAACTACCGCAAACCGAACCTCGCCCGCTCGGTCACCATGAGGGACATGTTCACACGCAGCTGCAGCATCAGCACTGATGTTTAGCTGTGGGACGCCGGAACACTGGAAATGAAGTAGGCTGGACTGGCCTCCATTCAAACTTTGTCTTTTCGTTTAGTCTAGTCTCATATAGTCTCATGGGCACCTCTTGTAGAATGCGGGACTCAGACAGCTCTCAGGACAGGTTCTATGCTCAGGTCCAGGACCTGACACTTGGGCCAATATAAAGTAAATTTACATTTTTTTGTTTGCTTTGTTGACATTTTTTTATCAATGACAATAGAATTCATACAATGTGACGTACACATGTGTAGCCCTGCTTCCTCTGAACTCATCTGATCACAGACTGAAGGGCGGACAGAGTCCCACCATGTCAACATGATCGGCGATGCTGCTGCTATAAAGGCCAGTGTTTACCTTCCCTAAGATGAGGTGATCTCCTCACACCTCCACCCACATTACAAAGACGTTAGGATATTATCAGCCACCACAGGAGACTTGAGGAGGATAGATGATGTCACGTTCCCGCTGCCACCCACAGGCATTTAAGATAGATGTAACTTAGGCCATACTATTTATATCAAGGGCTCACAGAAGACGTAAACCCCTGCTCGTTTCCACATCCTGTTATAGAGGTTGATGGGAGGCTGCTTTCTCTGCGCATCCACTGACATCACTAAGTGTCCAGTATTCTACACCTGCCCATAGAGAGACCTCTGTGTTCTCGCAGGCAGGGTGAATTATGTGCCAAAGGGGGACTGGGTTCTAATACTCGTGTGCATGTGTGTGTGTGTGTGTGTGTGTGTGTGTGTGTGTGTGTGTGTGTGTGTGTGTGTGTGTGTGTGTGGATTGTTACACTGGAATTCTGATTCCATTCAATTACACCTAATTTGTGGTCCCAGTGTGTTTTGAACCCAGTGGTGGGTTGCAATAATATTTTAAACATTTATTGTAAAGGGCGAAGGAACTGTATATAAGTTTCTAGGCACCACTTTAGGTTGTTAATGCAATGAATGACCCAAACAGGAATATTGATTTATTTGAATGATTAAGGATTAAGACGCAATGCAGGTGGTGCTTGAACATGGGCTGATCTTCAGTGTGGTTCCGGTTCATGGACTCCTCACTGCATTCCTTGTGTTATTCCTTGTTAATGTGTGGATCCATGGGCTGAAGATTATTTCACCTTTAAAGGCACATCTATAAATAGTTGACAGGCCATATACTGATCTACTGCACTTGTTCTGCTCTCGACTCGCCGGACTGAGGAATACTTGCTCTCGCGCTGATGTACTCTGATGCAATCAGAGAGCTCCATCTTGGAACTGTTGTTCTTTTCCGTACTTGGCTCACTGGCCTGGCTGGAGGGCCGATATGTGTGGAAGGAGGAGCGGCGCCAGACACGCAGATTTAATGAATGAAATCATTTACTAGGAGGTGCGCGAGGGCTTGAAGCTGATTGGATTGCCCTCCATGGACACCACCCCTCCTGTCACCGTGTATGGTAAACGCTGTCGTGCCCCCGTTCTCGCTCTCTCGCTCTCTCTTCCTGTCTACCTGTTGATTTTATCAGACACCATGCTCTTGATTTTCCCGAAGGGTGAAACAGTGAGTGAAGTTTTATCTCTTGTGACATGTGCTTTCCTGCAAATACGCCACTACACGATACATACGCGCAGACAGATCACACACAACAAACACAGGTTCTCAGTGCTATGCTTTCCTTGTTTTTGAAACTGAAACTATGTGACAGTTGCACAGGAATTTAGTGCCATAAATAATTATATGAGAAAGAAGTTATTATTATTATTATTATTATTATTATTATTATTATTATTATTATTATTATTATTATTATTATTGCAGGTGTATATTCAAATGCAGTGTTGCTTTTACCTTAAAGTATTTGAATTACTTGCTTCATTTTATGATCCCGCTGTTTTTTTTTTCAGACTCAGTACAGTACAGCAAAAAATGTTTATTTCCGTGTTTCTAATGTATAACAGACACATTGTTGCTAATAAAATTGTGTGAAAATCCTTCTATGTCTATATATATATACATATATACTGTCATCCTTATCTTTGGGCAGGATTTGAGTGGGCCATATTACTGCTGGCTGCCAAATGTTTCACATTAGATTGAAGCTAAACCGTGGTGCATCATCCAGGATTATCTTAAACTGCTAAACGGACAGTAAACATGCATAAGACTGGTGAATATTTATTTTTGATCAACATAAGTTGCAGTTGTTCCTCTTCTCAGCTCATATAAGAAATATTTGGTAGAATGTATTCTTTAATGGCTTAATGGTCTAAAGGAGAAACCAGTGAACATGATGGAGTGGAGTTTTTTTTTATTCTGACTTTAAAAGTCAAGCTTCACACTTGCAGATTAAACACTGATATGAGAAAACAATGAAACTGACAGGGCCTCTCGCCACAACAAGAGCAATAAAGTGTGTTTGCACACAGAGTCAGTCAGCCCTGAAGCGAGGAGGTGAGAGTCACGACAGCAAACATGTTTGAATGGGAAGGAGTAAGAGACGAGAATGGGACGAGTAAGTGTGATGATGAACCGAGCTGGCAGTTACTGTAGAGGCCTCAACGGAAAGACGCTCGCACGGGAAGGCGAGAGGCTGGAAAATCAAAGGTTTATGCTAACAATACACTGAATGAGTCAATCCAATCATACAACAGTAATAGAAATGAAAACTATTTCGGGGCGAGAGACGTAGTTATTAGAACGCTGAGTCAGCTAATGAATGAGCGGGCAGATGGATGTGCAGAGGAGCTGATACCAAACGGAGGCATGACGTGATGCTGCTAATACAACGGCGCCGCTTTACACATGAAAACCCTCTCAGATTATGATGGATTCACTTTGATGTGGATATATTCAAGCCCCCACTTATTTTCTACATGAATTGCAAGTTCTGTACCAGAGAATTACTGTCACACTAGCATTCCGCCCACGAGACAAATTTGCTGAAAATGTATTTATATATTCTTTTTACAGTCACCATAATTTGCATGTCATAATAGAACCACTTGAGGCAATGGTTGAGTATTGTTGTAGAACCTTTGTAACACTGACTGACAGAGTCAAAGTGGTCTTTATTTGTCTATTTGCACACCTCTGGTAAATTAAATCCCCCCAAAATACTTCAGCAGCATTAACCAGGCTGTTGTTTGGGGATACGGTCTAATAATACAGTGTTGATTAGGCTGTTATGAAACATAAGGCTGGAGCATATGTGAGCCTTTCCTTCCCTCACGAATGACGCACGTCATCCAGCGTAACTGAAATAGGCCGCCAATCTATGGGCTATTTTCCATCAAAGAGTCCTTCACTCACTGGTTACTGGCCCCAAGATCTAAATATGAACACAAACCGTTCCTTCTGACAGCTGTCTCTATGTTTTACACGAGTCAAGCCCACATAATACAAGAGTGCTTCAACATAAATGCCACTTTCTTTCAGTTTACGTGTGTATAGTTTTATTGTGTACTTGTGCACAGCAGAGGAGTATAATTCACCTCCTTTGAGGTTTCGGTGAAATTTCTCCACTTTTGCATGAATTCCCTTTTTTTGTTGTTAAATGTTGGTACTATATTTATTTGAATAAGGGCTTGTGCGGGCCGGATGAATTATTTAGAGACATAATCGCCTCCAGTGTAAGCAGAGCTCGTGGCAGGGCCTTTAGGGCTGTATCGATGCTTTATGACATGCTTTGAATCATCCACCTCATCCACCCCTCACCCTGCAGCAGTGTGCTCATGCTCCCTCCGTCCGTCCACCGCACCTCTCGTTTTGTCGCTTTCTCTTCGTCCTTCTCCGCCTTTTCACCTTCCCTTACTCTCTAGTACTACGTGCTGTTGTGTGTTCTTGTTTTATGGGTTTTGCCCATAAGCCCCCAGCAGCAGAATTTAGATGCAGTACGACGGAGCGACTGAGATTCTATGAATTATGAACACGATAGATAGGAGGCTTTTCAACTAGCATTACAAACCAGAGCTTCCTCGCCCATCTTCCCCATTCCGCTTGTCCTGCTGTGTCTCCCTGTCCTGTTTTTTCTGCTCATCTCCATTTACAGTCCTTGTTCCTCTGCTGGCTTTTCTCTTACACTTACTTTTCACACCATTTCAGCTTCTACCTCCTACTCCTTGTGTTCCTTTTTCAAAAAGCTGCGTTTTTATATAAACCTAATGTGAAACTTTAGATTGAAAACTGTGAAAAATATAATACTTTGTCACAAGTCTTTTAAAATACAAATATACTGAACACCTTGAGGACTAGTCTATCTAAAGATTTTTAAAATCAAACTACAAATGTGACTTAATGTTTAGGGAAAACTAAAAAACAACATGTATAGAACCTCTATGGGATGTTTTGAAATCAAAAGTGAGCAAACTCTAATTTATAAAAATGCACTATTATTAAAAAAATGTTTTAAAGAATCATAAAAGCACCTGTTGCTGGGTTTTAGGGGTAAAATGACACACATCCCCCGTTCCCCGTTTGACTGTCTAGTGAACACATGCCTGTGTGCGAGTGCTATTAAGCAGCCGCCCAGTGTGTGTAACCTTCCTATTTTTAAAAGGAGGAAAGGCCATGCCTCCTGTCTGAATTTTTCATGCCCCACCCTCTCTGTCTCTGCATAACATCTGATAAATAAACAATGAATCCTGAGGACATAAGGCAGAATGGGTTTGATTTTATGTCCTCTTCATAACTCCCTTTTCTTTCTTTTTCTGCCTCACACTCTTCTTGTCTTTTCAAACCCTGCCTCTTTTTTCCCAGACATGGCTTGTTGTGTCCTTTCTCCAGTGAACCTTGGAAAAGTGAGTTTTGTGTAAACCGAACATAACATTCGCTGTATTAATCTGCCACCATTTATTAAAATTAAGAGTGCTTGGAATCCATTTGAGAGACAGCTTGAATGGTAAGCAGTTGAAAGCAGCCACAGTTTACATTCATATGAACACATGCCACAGCATCACTTACTGATTATGACATTTCCAGTTCAAAATAGTATGTATACAGTGCTGAGAGAGAAAATCTGGGGAGATGTGAAGACAAGGTAAAGATGTTGTCTCCATCTAGTGGTAAATGAGGTGTATTACAGTCTACTGAAAACAAATTGCACCCACTAAAAGCGTATGGAGAATGGGGAGTAAAATTTATGACAAGCAGTTTGTAACTAATCTATTTTGACAACTAAGTTTTTATTTATATCATAGGCTATGTAAGCTTAACTATTTTATTAACATTAATAAATGTGTATAAATAAGTGTTTTTTAAGTAAACAATTTATGTAACATTAACAAATAATAATGTTACATCTAAATGACACAAGTGTAAAAAGAATCAGGGAAATATACATAAACTCATATGTATATTGAAATCTACACAAAATTAGATCTGGACATAACATCACATTCACACATTTTGGATTTCAAAAATTCATTTTAGTGGAAAACGTATCCGTAAGATAAAAAATGCAATGGCGTTATCCAAACAAAAGCTGCCAAGTGTTAGAGGGTATGGAAAGTGAATATTTTAAGGAATATATTAAAAGAAAAAAAAAATACTGTAATAAACCAAAACAAAATATAGGGACATTTTAAAATATATTATATCAAAATAAAAAATGAATTTCCCTACATGATGAATAAAGTATATATTTATTTGTCTGTCTGTCTGTCTGTCTGTCTGTCTGTCATGAACGTCGCCATGTTTGAACGCCGCCATGTTTGTGACGTTTATCTGCGGAAGTCCCGCCTCTCCGTTATAGGAGCCAATCAGGTTATTTGGTGATTCCGATTCTTTTTACCCGCGAACTGCAAATTCTGCGTTTAACTTTCAGTGTTTTCGCGTTTAAACGCACCTAATATGCAGATTCTTGTAACGTAAGGCAGAATGAACACAGAGCGGTCTCCTGAAAGACACGACAACAACAACAGTTCAGCCTTGACGCCGAAGGGAGACGACGTGAAGAAAGGAGCACTCTTCAGGTAACTGCCAGAGTGAATGGGAGCATTAGCTCCGCTAGCTAAAAACAACTGACGCAGGTGTCGTACATTAATATCAAACTTTAACTAAACGATGATTCTAACAGAATGTAGTCGACATAGCATACGTATACTGTATCTAACTAAAATTGATTACTGCTACTGCTAAATTGTTGTCTAAGTAGCCACTTTAACATGGCTGATATGATGACGTTGCCATGATTCGGGTTTCTTATTAAAGATTTTATCAAGCCACCTCCAATTCATTCTTTTGGCAGTTTGTCTATGTTTTCTTTAATGGATTAATTCTCCTGTTCCCTAGAACGCCGTGTTCAAAGTTTAGAAAGGTACACGCCAGCTTCAAGTCACCAGTAAGCATGCACCGTCTCTGTCTGTGCCGTAAACTAGCTCACGGCGTCTTCCAGTAACACGGACGGTTCTTCTTCTACGCTTCACAGCTTCACAAAACGCAGGGTGCCGAACTTGGCCCTACAGAGGAGGTGGCAGAGTTGGAGAGGAGGAGAGATGAGCTTGACAAAGAGATAGCACAGCTGGAAACCGAGTGAGTACAGCTGTTGCTTGCTTGTCTTGCTGTAGCTCTGTTTTTGAGGACTACACTCTGCGATATATGTCAAGGTTGAGAAAATATTCTTGACTTATTAGTGATGATTCCCACCAACACTTTGTTTAAATACACGTGTCAGTGTCTTTTTTTTTAGCTGTGTCCTCTTTAGTGCATGTGTCTTTGCAGGAGCTATCTTACAAACATATGTGAGACCAGTTGTGTTTGTTTCTCCAGGGGATACAGGGTAGAAGAGCTGGAGCATCATATAAATGTGCTGCATGAATACAACGACATCAAAGACATTGGACAGTCACTCCTGGGTCGTATAGGTAAGAGAAGTGCTTAAATGTGTACCATATCATTCCTTATTCCTTGCGATTTGCAAAACTTCCAAATCTTTAGGCTTCCAGTTTCATTAATAACAATAGAAAATTTATTTAAATTGAAGTCTTGTTTTGTGTGCCTCTTACTTTGACACAGAGACTAGTGGGGATTGGGTTTAGATTTTATTCACAATGCACTGAGATGCTGACATTTGATGGTATAAAATGAACTTGAACCACCCATTTTTATATTTTTATTTTTTGTGATTGACAACACAAACACCCCAATTGACATTTCATTTCATTCCAGAACTGTTGGTAGGTATGTGTGCATGTAGAAAACCATTTTAAGGCATTCCACATTCCACCACCAGGGGGCGTCTTCTGACTGCGCCACTGTAAACCAGTAGTCAGTATTAGTATTTAACACATTGTTAGCATTGATTGTGTTGTTACATAATCTACTAGAACTTCTAAAATGCAATTCGATGGAAATGTCATGACACCCGTGACACTTGCTGGCATATAGAACAAGTTTACATTGACCTTTGAGTTTTAACAATTTAAGGAAGTGGAACCATCAGAGTTAGGGGTTCAGTTTTTAAAGATTTAAAGTTTGTGTTCACATTTAACCTCCTTTTGAAAATTTATATTTCTTGTGACACTGCACATTCAACTTATTTAGTGTTTCTGTCTTGCAGTAATTAATGTGTGAATAAGGGAAAAGGTTACAGTGAGCATGTGCTGCAACTGCATAAAGTTCAAGGAGTATGTAGAAATCTCTATTTTCACTACTAGCAAGGTTTTGGTGAACCACAGCTATGTTACAGTATAATGTGTGTATGTGTCATGCCACAAACTAAGCTTTTGACCTATTTTTAGTTTTATTTGTTTACTCTTATCAAAGCTTCTGTATTTCCCCAAGTTTTTTTTTTCTGTAATCAAATTCATTTTCAACCCTTTTTGTAAATTTACTGTCTTTGTCCTCCATAAACTAGCTGTCTCTTTAAATTCTCTCAGCACTGTGGAGAGTCAGCATGATGATGGCCTCTTAGTGAATGGAGATGCCGTTTCCCCTTTGACACAATGGATGTCTTTGACTTACACAAACACACAATTATGATCTCTGTTATTCAGGCACATGCATACAGCCATACACATGCTGTTTTATGTCATAAACATCAACACATCAGCATTTTATTTTCCTCTTCTGAAATCTTTCTGTCTCTGAAGCACGCTTTCATAGTGTGCACACCTAAATGCTGAGTTGCTGTTGTACTGTATGCTGTTATTCAGAGAGGGTGGGGGTGGGTGAGCAGGCTGAAGACACAAGAGGAGATGCCCTACAATACCCTCTAAACACAGCCATCCTTTTGTATTTCACTGGGTCTGCGTGTCAGGCTTAAGACCATTGTCACGTCTTGTTAAAAATATTGTTTTTCCTTGGAGAGTCTTTCAAATATTGTTTTTCCTTGGAGAGTCTTTCAAATGTATGTATTCAGTGTCAGGTCTTAGTGCTATTTCCAGTTTCACACCGCATGTTTAATATTTTGTTACCAGGCATGTTGATAAATAAATTAACATTCTCATTAATATTAGTGGTAATGAAATAGTTTGGGATGTTGTAATAGGTTAGTGTGTTTAGGAAAGGCTGCGGCATTATCCGCCCATTTTATATAGGAAAACTACACGCTATCTGTTTTTTGTGTCCGACTCAGCTTAGATAAGTACTTCGTTATGCATGATGCACAAGATAGTGGGGTTTGTCTTATGCGTTTGATGATGTACAGTAAATTATGTTTAACAGATATTAATTATGTAACTGGAGTAACAATGTGAACGTTCCTTTTTTTATTATTGTTTTAAAGCCACCCTTTCACTGTGTTGGTCTGACTAGAGGTATTCTTATAAAGGGGCCTAACCCCTGCTCTGCTATGTCTTGCAGCTGCTCTGAGAGGGACCACCACACGGGATCTCTACAGCCACTTTGGTCTGGAACTGGACGACTGAAAGAAAAGGCGAGCGAGTCCTAAAGATAAAAATCCTTTGATAAACTATGGATCTTGGACAAAGATTTCTCTGGAACATCATCTGCTGCTTTTAAACTGAGGTTTGACTGTTTTGTGTTGGATTAATGTTCTTGATTAGTGGCAAAGAGAATGATGGAAACATCTACTGTAAACCAAATTAGAGCAGTGAGTAATGGTTAAGGGTATTTTATTCAGCCTGTTGCTTATTACGTGAAAATGCTGTATTCTTAGCATTAATTGAAAAATAAAGCTTATGGTGAGTATAATTTCCTTTTGTATGCTGACGTGACGTCATAATGAACCAGCATTTACTCATCAATTCGCTGAGCAAGTATTGGTGATGTTGCAGAGAACACCATATGCTTTAGATTTATACTGTAGATCATCCGAGTCGATTTCTGCATTCTGTGTTGGTCCGCGCCGTTGTTGGGGACTCTGATCTTCCTCATTCCACTGTTGACACACGTTGGGGCCGAGCGCGCACTAATGAATGAACGTGTCGAGGCAGGGCTCGTCTTACGCCACGCGCGGTTCCGCATCCAGGGCCTCGTCCTCGCCGTGTCTGCCTGTGGACAGGCCGCGCCGCGCCGCATTTCCTCCTCGCCAGTGCCGCAAACCCCGCCCCCACCGGATAGAATATGTAAAAGAAAAAAAAACAATCGGCGCACTCCATTGGCTCTCGCGCGCGTCCGTCAGCGCGTATGCCCGCTACTCCGACGGGGCCAGTGACGGCGGTGGGCGGGCACAGCTAAGAAAATTATAAGGTCGTTTGAATTACGTTTGCTAGCGAGCGTGATCGGCGATAATGAGCGCAGAAATTTTATCAGCGATTGTCACAATAAACGGATAATGATCGCCGGGTCAGAGTCGACGCGCACCGCCAGGCGAATCTGACTCCAGAGCCACCGGAGGAGAGGATCGGCAGCCCGCTGTGGTATTACCGGGAGAGGATCCCGGTGCGTGCGTGTGTGTGAAAGACAGAGAGCGAGCCTCTGTCAAGCCGAGCGAGCGGCCGCGAGCGGAGGGGGCGACCCGGCTAGCTCGTAAGCCGATCAAGGTGGAATCGCGCACGGCGAGTTTCACGTCTGGGAATTCACCTACATGCTGACGGCGTCAACGCGGTGCAAGGTACGAACGCCCGAACCGGTCCTCCGAGCCACGGCCCGAGATGCCTGCGCTCCCCCGCGTCGTCCAACTTCGCCGAAGGGTCCGGGTATTGTGCGCTAAAGGAAGGGCAGACGGTCCTCGTGCGCGATCGCCACAATGTAGACACTCGGTGGGCGACAATGAATCTTTAATGGCTCGCGCTAAGGGTGATTGACGCGGTACCGATAGCTCATTCAGCGTCTCCTCATCATTCGTTGATGCCGTTCCAGGGTCCGTTTCTAGCTAACGCGCAATAAGCTGCGCATCCTGCTCCCTACGCACCCATGCTAATCTACATCAGGTCGCTCCCGTGTAGATAGATATTGCCCAGCGGGGAGCCACCGAAGGCCCGGTTCGAAGGCGCACATGGCATGCTAAGGTGTCGTCAAACCACCGGTGGGCTGAGCCTCTCGCATTTCCCCATCCACTACCGCAATATGATGCTAAGTTTCCGGGTGTAACGGCGAGCGAGGCTCTTTATCTCGCCGTGAAGCGGCGGTGTCCTCTAATGCCCCCCGCTCCCCTGGATGCGGGATGGAGCCTTTCTCCTCCTCCAGTATAATGTAATGGTTCTGAGTGTCGGCCTGTGTTGAACTGGCACCCTTCAAAGCGTTGCACTAGTCGGCATCCTCGGTTTACATGGTGGCCTATAGCGTCGGATACACCGAGGCCTGAGGTTGTTCCTCAATGGTCGGGGGAAATAAGCGACAAGCTTAATTAATTGATCATACGCTGTCATGTACACCTATCTGTTACTGCTTTAGGATCATCTTCCCAGCGATCGGGTGACACTAAGCAACGGTGTCAACACTTTCTGTGAACGGTCCATAGTGAGAAATAGTGTGTGTCAGCATTTTAAAAATCCCTCATAAAATACTTACATGGCAAAATCCTTGTATTTTGATTTAGTTATATCCAATGCATAACCCTTTTCTCCAGTGCTGCACGCCCACAGCCTACTAGAGCTGAGTCAGTGCTTTGACATGGGCCAGGATGTGTAAACAGAATCATGGCAGATAAAATTCCTAAGTGGCTGACTGAATACCCTGTGAAGGTTCAGGATCGCTCGCTTAAACCACATGTGCCCTTTGTGCAGCGTAACTAATGTGTAGTATCTTCAGCCTGTAGACAATTATCGCCATCTATTTATATGCGTGTGCATTCTTCCAGGATGATGCGTCTGGCGTGTTGCACTGCCCTGCTGTTTGTCTTGCGGCTGCTGGTGGGCTTACCTTGGTACCAAGTTCTCCCGGCCGCCTTGATCTTCTACCTGGGAAGTGGAGGATGGAAATTCCTGCGGACATTTTCCAGAACAATCCACAGAGATTTACAGTAAGCATGAAGATGTTTGGGATTCAATTATTTTAGTCCAGGTCAGAATTTATTACGATTTTATTCCAGTTGAAAAGTCATAGTTTTTGCATTTTGAACATATTCTTTCTAATTGAGTCTGCATTGTTCAAGCACCAGGAAAAAATGCAGACTGACGTCACTAAACCAAACCTGTACCTGTAGCACTTGCTCTACAGGCCCAGTTTTACAACCAGCATTAGCAACCAGCTGCATGTTCTTGTCGTGCAGGTTTTAAAATGTAGTGGCATGGCGGGTAGGCCAAGATACTCTACACAACTGAGAGCCACCTAAAGCCAATATTTGCATTTGGGGGTTGCTATAGTGATTGGTTTATAGTTCATTTTGTTCTTCACTTTCCTCAGTCCACTAGAAGTAAAATGGGAATTGATAAAGATGAGATCGTGTACTTTGCTCTTAACTGATGTTGCTGTAAGAGCAGAGTTTTCATTGACAGTGTGCTGATTTGTCATAGAACGCCAGCATAGCATCAAAATATAATAGTTAGAATATGAGAAAAATATATTGTCGCCCTGCCAAACAGTAACTCAAATTCTTCTTGTGCAATGTACCGTGACAAAGTTTAGGTATTCGCTGTAAAGGTTCGCATCGTTGCTAAATTTTTCTTAAATCAAGCTCAAGCCAACCCAGCTCATGCTAAAACTGCATGTGTAGCTGGGTGTGAAGCATCTGTGTTTGCTAGAATTGGTTGTAAATGGTGTTGTTCTTTCTGTCCTTAATTGCGCTGTGCAGATTGTTGCTAATAAATACTCCAATCAGATCAGCTTTATTATGGGTCCATGTAAAAGTCACTTTGATAACAGGAGGACAGTAAGATAAAAAAAAAGTGGCTTCATACAGAATTATACAGGGTAGAGTTCATGTATTTTGTCTGCAGGCTTGTGACGAGCCTCACATTTGTGTCCAGGTTTACAAAATATGACTGAAACAGTTTTGCAACAATAAATGATGGTCATCTGGACTAACATGAAACCAATCCCTTGTGCAATGATGTAAAGTAACACCACAGCTTGTTGTATCTTTCCCTTTTATAACGTTTCATGCTTAATAGCTTTATAATTTGGACAATATAGATAATACTTAGTTGGTCAACTCCGGTTGCAAATAATTGAATCTGTTGTAATGTCTCTGTAGAAGTTTTATTGTTGCATAATTATATATATATATATATATATATATATATATATATATATATATATATATATATATATATATATATATATATATATATATATATATATCTTCTACAGCTTTTGTACTTGTTTAAATTCTGCCTCGTTTGACATGCCTCCTTCACTAATAATTTTTCTTGCACTTGTTCAGTGCGGCGTACGTGTTGCTGCGGGTGAAGATGAACGTAAGACGGCACCTCCGAGAGAAGAACACTATTCCTAAGATTTTTGCTGAAACGGTTCGCCGCTATGGGGACAAAACGGCTCTGATATTTGAGGGAACCGGAGAGCGCTGGACCTACCGACAGCTAGACGAGTACTCCAACAGGGTGGCTAACTTCCTCCTGCAACGGGGTTTCAAGGTAAGGTCTGCAGTGTCCAACATGAGGGAGAGAAAATGTTTAAAATGTGCTGGGACCTCTTCATAACAAATAAAGTGTGTTCCACCTTCCTCTGTCTGTTTACCCCCAGGAGGGTGATGTGGTGGCCCTTTTCATGGAGAACAGGTCCCAGTATGTGGGCCTCTGGCTGGGCATGGCCAAGATCGGCATAGAGGCTGCTCTCATCAACTTTAATTTGAGACTGGAGGCCTTGGTCCACTGTGTCAGCATCTCCAACGCCAAGGCTGTGGTGTTTGGCTCCGAGCTTGTTGATGGTAAGATCAGAAAGGAAAGGGAGCGGGGAGAATTAGGGATTAGAAAATAATCTGTCACATTTTGTTCAGAGGGGAATTTAAGTCAGTAAAGTACCACATTGACTTATTCTGTTGAACATTTAGTGTCCAATACAATGAGGGCAAAGTGGTGAACTGATTAAGATGTTATACAAGGTAGATAAGTTTAGAGGAGGTGTGTCGAGGGAGTGTGAATTGACCGATGGATGGGATAATCAGTTTGCAGTTCAAGGTCTGAGCATAGAAGACTGATAAATGATGAACTGAAAGAGATACAGTATCAGCAGAGAGCTGAAGTTTGATACTGATTTGAAATATTTATACAGTAAAGTAGTGACGTACAGCCCGTCACTGTGGATCCGCAGTAGTTTAATGTATAACGATTATTAACGCATTAAATAATGACTATCTCATTATGTGATGCTGAGATGTGATTCTTATGTGGATAGGTGCTGTAGCCTCCTCTCAGCCAAAGAGAGCAGGAGAGTTTAGGCAGTTGCATATTTCAGCTTTAATTTAAGGAGCTCTTTCACTCTCCTCCTGCTTTACTGGGCTCCTGCCAATCTGCCATTTATCCTGGGGACACAGTCTTTGTACTGTTTCCTGGACCTGACATGCGCTTTATGGCTTTAAGTAATTAGAACCACAGCACCTTTTACTACTTAGGTCGAAGTCAAGCCATTAGTACTGAGCCAGCATAACATAGAGCTTTTAAATTAGCATATGCTGTCTTCTACTAGAAATAAAACTCTTCCGTTGGTCCTATAAATACTTTTTTCACACTGTAATTATTCTGTTGCTTGTTCACCAATAGATATTTTAATTTACACGTGACCCATGCGACAATGTCCCATGTGCATTTGATCCATAGCTACACAACATGTATTCCTCTTGCACTTGGTGGTTGATTGCATGTTTTGGTTCTCCCCTCCCTCATAGCTGTGTCTGAGGTCCACAGTTCAATGGGGAAGGCAGTGCAGATGTTCTGCTCTGGAGACTGGGATCCCAAGCGAGTTCCACAGGGAACTGAGTGCCTAGAGCCCCTGCTGGCTGGTGCCCCGTCTCACCTGCCCAGCCGGCCACAACGCCTCTTCACAGGTGAGAGTCACAGCGCTTATCCAACCAGTCGTTACTAATCAGTGGCAAAGTTACCTAAAGAAGCTGACTCTGGGAATAGGTTTAATTAAACGTTTCATAATGTATTTGATCACTTTGATCACAAATTGCTGTCTCTCTGCTGTCTCATACATTTAATGATACACAAGAATGACATATTATTCTTATTTTCAATCTTGCATCACATTCAGTGATGTCACACAAGCTTGTCTGCAGTCTCTTCGTCATTGCTGTCCAATCCATACAGTCTACAAAACAGTCTTTCCTTCAGAGCTCGTTTTTTGTGTCAGACAAAAGCAAATATACTAAATGAAAGTAAGCTATCAGCTGACCACGCTTTGTTATCTGTTTCAGATCGCCTGTTCTACATTTACACATCAGGAACCACTGGGATGCCTAAAGCTGCTATTGTTGTGCACAGCAGGTAAGAAGGAACCATGCAGCTAACAAACACACAGGAACTACAGCTGCTCTCTTTGATGGTTCATGTAGCTTTCATGTGTAGTAAAAACATAGAGGAGAAATACATAAAACTTGGTTGGTTTTGCTTCATTGGCGCTTTTCTTTCCCTGCTGCAGGTACTACCGAATGGCAGCTTTGGTATATTATGGCTTCGGAATGACTCCAGATGATGTGTTGTATGACTGTCTTCCTCTCTACCACTCTGCAGGTAAAATCCTACTGTTGAGACCCAGGGCATTTTCAAACCTATTTGTCTTTTAATACAAGTGAAACATCTGGGTTATGAACCTGGTGCTCTTATATCGAGACCTTTTGAGTGAAGCCTTCGTTAAGCCTTTCTAAGACCACAGTGTTCTATGTCTAGAAGCTATGAACCATCCCAGAACTTTATTCATGACCTCACAGCTGAAACAATGAATAACAAAAATTATGTTCATTCAGTTTTGAATTTTTACAAATTCTGGTGAATGGCATGGGGAAAAAGAAGAAAACAGAATGATAGGCATGTGGAGTGTTATTGCTTTCATGTGTTCACGTGTTTTCATGTTGAGACTAAAATCCATGACCTTCACGCCTGATATTCTTCCTTCCTCAGGGAACATTGTGGGAGTGGGTCAGTGTATCATTCATGGCATGACTGTAGTCATCAAGAAGAAGTTCTCAGCCTCACGTTTCTGGGACGACTGTGCCAAATACAACTGCACCGTAAGCATTACTAGATTACAAGCCACAGATGTAGTTATTGAGCGCCACACCATTGGCTCACAGAGTTCATCAATCCTGTCGCAAATAAATTAACCAGTAAACTTTGTCCTTCCTCGCTGCCATCCACCAGATCGTGCAGTACATTGGTGAGATCTGCCGGTACCTGCTGAACCAGCCGGTTCGAGACGCAGAGCGGCAGCATAAGGTTCGCATGGCACTGGGCAACGGCCTGCGCCTGTCCATCTGGGAGGAGTTCATGAAGCGCTTCAATATCCCGCAGATTGCAGAATTCTACGGAGCGACGGAGTGCAACTGCAGCCTGGGCAACTTTGACAACAAGGTGAGACACTTGACTGCGACCGGGTGTACATGACGCTAAGAAACAATCATTGGCATGATTTTAAAAAGATGTTGTTCTCACTGCCTTGGTTTTCATCTCTCCAGATGATGATGATACTGGTTTTACTGGTCGGTTGTTAGTTTGTTTGGCTTCTTCTTTGACATGTTTCCTCTGTGCTCTAGATTGGAGCGTGTGGTTTCAACAGTCAGATTCTACCCTTTATCTACCCCATCCGACTGGTGAGGGTCAATGAGGAGACCATGGAGCTTATTAGGGGACCTGATGGCGTTTGCATTCCCTGTAAACCAGGTGCGTTTCCTGTTTATACATATTGAACAATGTAACTGGTCATTTGAGTTAGTTCTTGTTACACATTAATTAACCTTTACCACTTCTCTGTAGGTGAACCTGGCCAACTTGTAGGCAAGATCATTCAGAACGACCCCCTTCGAAGGTTTGATGGTTATGTCAATGAATCCGCTACCAACAAGAAAATTGCTCATAGTGTCTTTAAGAAAGGAGACAGTGCCTATCTCTCCGGTTAGTTACTAACTAACTAAACAAAGGTGTTTTTCTTCATTCCCAGCTGATTGAGATGCAATAACATAATTTTTCCCCCCTTTTCACCAGGTGATGTGTTGATTATGGATGAAAACGGCCACATGTACTTCAAGGACCGAACAGGAGACACTTTCCGCTGGAAAGGAGAGAACGTCTCAACAACAGAAGTGGAGGGAACTCTCAGCAGACTGCTGGACATGAAAGATGTAGTTGTGTATGGAGTGGAAGTGCCAGGTAAAAACTTCAAGTTCATCACAAAGTGATTACAATTTAATGCTAATACTTATAATACCAATTTTCATTCAAATAAAGTTTGTCAGATTTTGACTGATTGGCCCAAGTACTGCATATTATGATTGTGCTGGATTTTGCACCACAGCGAAAACTCGACCCACTGCATGTCTAGAACGATGCTTGTCTTTCTACAAAGATGTATTTGATGTCAAACCTCTACATGATGTGCCTGTTTGTGTTCAGGAGCTGAAGGAAAAGCTGGAATGGCGGCCATTGCTGATCCGTCTCACTCCACTGACCTGCAAAAGTTTGTGAAAGACATGGAGAAGACTCTTCCTCCATACGCAAGACCCGTCTTCCTCCGCTTTCTGCCAGAGGTTGACAAGACAGGTAGGTTTTTATGTTCACTAGTGTAAATTCACTCTTAAAAACTTAAAATATATGTGGTAAATGAAACTGTCTTAAACTCTCTTTATCAGGAACATTTAAGTTCCAGAAGGCAGACCTGCGACGGGAAGGCTTTGATCCCAGTGCAGTGTCGGACAGAGTGTACTTCATGGATTCCAGCAGAGGGCGCTACGTGCAGCTGGACGATGAGCTTTACCGCGCTATACTGTCAGGAAAACACAAGTTGTGATGACCAGGCAGACCACAACATCCACACTTGTACACAAACATACACACACAGACATGCTGATGGTGAAAAGAGGATAATACTATGTGACCAGGATGAAGGAGCACAGGACCATGCCCCCCCCCTCTACACAGAGAATACAACACAACAGCCATACCATGAGATGCCAACACATCTACACAACTACACAGTACACTCCTACAACCATTTAGCTCTTTGACCCCTAAAAAACAGACATTCCCTCCATCCATTCCACACCTGACATATCCTCTCACTACCTCAGCAAACATGAGAGAAAGAGAGAGAGACACACGCACACAAACCCAGCTACTATGTGTATTTGGAAACCTAAATTCCCCCTTTACAGCTCCCCAGCACATACATCAAACTTCCCCCACCCGTTCATCATGGTCTGTTAAAGCAGATGTTTAGTAGAAGGATGACGGAAACGTCTAGGCTGCCTGGCATCCTGAATGCAAACACTTGAAACTACACACAACCATAAACTCGATGGATGATAAAAAAGGAACACAGATTCAGTACACGCAGTGGCTGGCACAGTGGAGGCACCTACGAGGACCTACACTGTCCCTCTGTTAGATGTAACGTTAGCAAGATTGTTTTATAAAAGACTGGAGACTCTACTGTTGACCTGACTTGCACAATCAGCCAGCGGAGGCAACGCTGCTTGGTAGAAAATGAAAAAACGACAAAATTAGATCAATTATCAGTGTAACCACTGGTTACGGTGCTTCTGGTAGACCAGTGACGGACCTGAATGACTCCCCAGTGTTTAAAGTGCACTAGTCCACGCTCCACATACAAGCTGATGTATTTGTTAAAAGCTTTGTCTGCATTACACCAAATATATTTAAGTTGTAGTGTTTGTTTACATATTTAAGGAATTCTAAAGGTTTTAGTAATTTAAGCAGTTGTATGTCTTTTGTTGTGTAGTTTTTGCCTGCTGTGTATCCAAACCTGTGCTCAAAAGGAAAGCTGCTAAATGCATCTCACATCAGCTGCTGGAAGTGAACGATCCAAGTGATCCCGCCCTGGTCTACAGGCCTGTTCTCTGACTAAGCTGGCAGGTCGTGGGCCTCTGTGGCTGTATTGTGCAGGTGAAGTCAAAGGGTAGAGTTTCCTACTGTAGGATGTGTGTCTTTTATAACGGCTGACTTGACTGAAGCGCCACAAGCGCCAATTCGCCTGATTGGTAAAGACTTGTGTTATCGTCAGTATTCCGTTGCTGAAGAAGGACGCTCTCCCAGACTCCAGAGAGCCAAGCGATCCAAAGATTCAAAGACGGGGGGGCTGGGGACATTACCGGCGGAGGGGATGCATGGATTATACTACAGCAGCTGAAGAGGGACGTCTGCTGTTCGCAATAGCTGTCATTTGAGCTTGAAGCAGCATGAATGAGCATAAACCACCCGCAGAGCACTGTGCCTTACTGCGAGTTCAGCTCCCAGGTTCACAGGCCCAGGTCCGCACACAGCATCAAATACGGTTCCTGTGTTTTATCTCCGCTTGCCGCATTTCAACCTCTTATCTACTCGACTCCCATATATCTCGTGAAGAGTTCCCCCGTCTTGCATCGTTTCCCCGGATCCCTGGGAAAGACCCCTGGATATTTTGGAAATGGGTTTATTCTGCTTGTGTTGATGTCACAGTGGGAACGAGTCCAGATGTTGCTGCCATTTTTCCCCGACCCTCTGATCTCCCAGTCCAAACTGTGACTTGAGTTTCTCTCCCTCTTTTCGTTTTAAGCCTTTATCCAAACCATTCCACACATTTGAGATAATCCACCTCCATCTATTTTTTTTTTTTTTTCATTATTTCTGAACCAAACCTCACTTTCAGCCATTGTGAAACCGGAAAACAGCAGTTGTGTACATTTCAGATGTTTCCTACTTGGAATTAATCAGTGTATAGTGGAGGAATCCATCCTCTTCACGTTCACACTCCAAACTGTTCTTGCTGACGTGAGCCGTGTTTGCAACGGCCCATGTCACAGATCACAAACAGCACAGCCACATTATTGGAGGAGTTAATTCATGACTTCTGTTGTGGAAACTCATCAACTGCTTTATTTTAATAATTGCTCCTTGTTAGTATTTTTGCACTGGCTTTGAACGTGGTTCTCGCCAATCATTCCCCTGCTTTGGGAAAAACCCAAGCAACGCAGCAGTTAAAATGTTAATGTTTATCCCTGCTTGTGTACTCTTTAATGATGAGTGTGATATGTTCTCATGAATGTCTGAAAAGCAAATGAGTAACCACTGATGACATGAAGTGAAACGTGTGATTTACTGTACGTACCTAAGGGAACAGCTTGGCTGTTACGATGCTTCTGAATGTGGGTTGCACTTCTTAACTACGACCACTAGGGGGCGCATGACTACACAGCCTCAAAGCAGAGCACTCTGAATAAGATGTTTTCATGTTGACGCTTGCTGTTTGAGTTTAAATTATTGATTTTGATTGTGTGTTTGCATTCGTTTCCTTTGTGTGAAAGTGTGGCTTTGTGAATTGGGGATTTTAAAAGGGCATTTACGTGTGAGTGGACGACAATCGAACCGCAGTTGTGTGTTTTGTTCTCCTTTTTAATCCTATGAACCTGTCAGAAATTGAATGGATCTTGATTTAATTGACTGTAATTGTGGACCAGGAGCCAGTTATGTTTTTCCCCACTCGAGTGTTTCTCTAAATGACAAGCACATAGTAAACCTGACGTCAGAGATGGAGTCACCTGATTGGCCGGAGGAAGACTCATTTTGCCCCAACACACCAAATAAATACTGTCAGTCCATGCGTGTCTGTCTTGATGTTTAAGCAGTTCTCTGAGAGAACGCCTCACGCTTCTCGCTAGTCTTCCCATCTCATGCCATCAAACATCAGCCAGGATGAGCTCACCTCCATGGTCATAATGATGCTCAGCTGGGGGCACAGATCACAAACCAGGAGGCTTGTGTTGTTGTGATGCTGTCCCTCATGCCTCCTATTTGTTATTGTTTGTTTTTTTGCACTCTCCTCCCTGTGGTGGTCCTCAGGAGCATCCAACCAACAGCGCTGGCGAAGGAAACTCGCTCGTACACGTCTGCCTGTATGTCAGTGACCAGTTGTTTTGTTGATTATTTAACTTGTGTTCACTTGTTGCACAGGTGACGGCTCTGTTTGTGTAGGAGAGGTTTGTGAGGTGCTGTGCACAGTGTGAGAGACGCACACGCCGATGTCCTCTGGTCCCGAAGAAGGTTAACGATGTACGTCATGACTTTCATGGAAATGAGATGAAAACAGTGTTGAAATGGAAAATCATTATTAATAAAATCTATTTAAATTCTTCATCTGGGCTCTGACTGCGACCACTGTTTGCTGCTCGTTTGCTCTCCTCCCTGTATTTTCCGGACTCACTGCTGATGTTTAACATAATGACCTATTCCAATTCTAAGCATCTGTTTTTGACTTGGTTCACAACCGCATCCATGATGGTACTTTAAATTACCCACTGTAGTACAAATCCTCAACATTAAGTTGTCCAACAACCACAACACTCTCCAGAACTTGACCCAGTCCTAATTTTATCTGTTTAACCTTAGTATGTTTTAAAAGTGTCTGTCTAGGTTTATTTACAATTTCCACGTATGGGTTTTTTTATTTTTATGAACTGCCTGTCTACAACAAATGGTGTTTTTCTTTGGTGGGAAATATTTTTACTGGGAGAAAATGATAATTCTCAGAGCAGTTGCTGCTTTTGCGTAAATGTGGACTCTCTGACGTGACATTAAGCCTCGAGACCTCGGGTCGCGTCTCAAGATGTTGGTTTGTTTCACTATTAGGGCTGCGCCTGCTTCCATGCTCCTGCTTCCTGTTTAGTTTGGTTCTTGTGAAACCAGCACGTCTCACACCACATGAGGTCCAGCTGATGCGAATAAACCACAGTCGCGCTGTATTCCCGGACGCGTGGACGAGGTCAAGTGTTGAGTCTGGGCTGTTTTTCGAGGCCCGTTCGTCGGACACTTGGCCACTGTTCCCCGGGGCCGGCTGCCGATTGGCTGATGGGCGGGTGGGCGGATCAGGAGGAAAGCAAACATTGCCACATTTGCTTCTCTGTACCTGTCTGTGGACTGCAGTCCGCTCCAGCCCGGCTGAGACGCCCCGCTGCAACCCTTCAGCCCGTCCGCTTCGGTTCTGCTCGCAGCCATGGGCGCCAGAGCAGCAGCTGCCGCCGTCACGGCGATGCTGGTGATGATGGTCCACGCCGACGTGAAGCCACAGAGAGATTTCAACCTGCAGAGGGTAAGACGGACAGCGTTTAGTAGAGCTGTAGGAGAACAAGGCGCCCTGCTGTTCAGCTGGTGACCTTCATTCATGCCACTAATTATCAGTAAGGACTCTGTAAACTCCTTTTTACTGTTTTTGTCACACACTGATGTGGGGACGTTCTTTTGACACAGCGAAAACATCAGGTGTTGATCTCATCAGATTTATTCCAGTGGGTTTTTTTATTTTAGGAACTGACTCAAAGTTCAGGCTGTTTCCATCAAATGGTCCGACCTAATCTGCTGTGATTTAATCAGAATCCTGAGCTGCAGCCAGCCACAAGCCTCGGCCCACAGTCATGTCCAAAGCCTGCTGTAAATCAGCTCGATTCATGTACAGCAACAGATTAATGTAGTCGCTTCCTGAGCTGGTTGGAGTCTCGCTCCCCTCCCACCAAGACACTAAGACAACATGGTGTAAATACAGCTCCTGTTCTCCTGGCGTCGGACCCTAAAAATACTTGAAACCCCTAATTAGCAGATTCAGACTGGTGCTGCTCATACATAAGGCTTTTGTGGAGCTTTACTTCCTCCATTAGAGCCAAAATGCTGCGTGTTCTAGGGAAGTGAAGTGTTCGTGCTCAGTTCGCAGGGAAATGGTACCGCGTGGGCATCGCCTACGACTCCCCGCGCTTCGCCCCCTTCAGGGACCATGTGAAGATCTCCATGGGAACCGTGGCAGCGCTGGCCAACGGCAACGCTAACCTCACGATGTGGGACGCCACGTGAGTGCGTGTGTGTGTGTGTGTGTGTGTGTGTGTGTGTGTGTGTGTGTGTGTGTGAGAGCACTTGCTCCTGTAATGATGATGAATACAGTGTGTTTTCTCCGCATGCTTCAGACCCATAGGTTGCCTGAAGAAGCTGTACCAGTACGAGAAGACCAACATATCTGGACAGTTCACCTACTTCAGCACCAGTGAGTCTCTACTGACCCAACCCCGCGTTCTCCCCAGTGCGACGCGTGTCATTTGTCCCCTTTTTGTGCTTCGTCAGCCCATAACATGGTGAAGGACATCACGGTGGTGGAGACCAACTACACCGACTACGCCGTGGTCCTCAAACACAAGGTGTTCAACAGGGAGTACACGCAGGTGGCGCTCTACGGTGAGTCGCGCTCCCACGGCTCCACAACGGTCCAATTGGTTCCGTTCGTCACCGTCTCGTGCGTCTGTGCGTGTTCGCAGGCCGCACTCAGAAGCTGAGGAATGACGTGGTCCAGAAGTTCAAGGCCTTTGCTCTGTCCTGGGGCCTGTCCAGAGAGTCCATTCTGACCCCTCCTCCAGCAGGTAAAGTCTGGAGAACGGGGAAAACGGACGTGTAGACGCTGTGGAGCAATAAATGACCCTTGTTTGTTTATGGGACCCACAGAGAACTGCCCGCCAGCAGCATCCGCATCCGCATCCGCATCCAGCCAATAGGTGGGAACGCTCCAGCACTGACTGAGCCGAGCTTCAGACTCGGACAGAGCGTGTAATAAAACCCTGTGAACTGGTTTCCCTCCCGTTTCCCAGATGCTCCCGTGACCGTGACTTTTACTTACTAGGAAGAAGCCTGAAGAGTCGCCGTCGTCATCGATCCGGCTGCAAATACAACAAATAGGAAGTAAAACGTGTGAACCGTGCTGTTCGTATGTAGTGGTTTAGTATATTTTCATACTCATGGCCTCATGACAAAACTAAATAATAAAAATAATGTTTCTGGAGTGACTGAAGTCTGGTCTCGTTTCTGTTGAATTGCCTTTTATTTAAATTAAAGTTAAATGATTCCTTTCATTTCTGTTCTCATCAAACATTTTTAATGTTGCAGTTAACTTGGTCTTATTTTAGATGATGTCATCTAAAATATATGTACTTTACTAGTAAACAACTCAATGTTCAAAGAAATCAGGTTCAAGTAAAGTTAATGATTATTCTCCTTCGCTGAGAGAAGAGAGAATCAATAAACCTACATTTACATACAGTTTATGCAAACATGCAGGATGTTCTCACACACTGGGATCTTCACCAATCTAATACTGACGCAGTGGGACCAGATCGTTTCGCATCGACTGCTTGTTTGCTCAGGTTCTGAAGTCCAGTCGTTTGTTGGTGATTAACTGGAAAACAAACAAACAAACCCAGACGCGCGGGTACAAACGGAACGTTGCACGCGCCTGCGGCAGCAGGTTTAGGGTTCGGCGAGAGACGGGATGAGGACGGCGGCGGTTCTGGGGCTCGTGCTGCTCCTGGGCTCGGTGTGGATGATCCACAGCGATGACATCAGCCCAGAGAAGCTCATACAGGATGGCTTTGACCTGGACCGCGTGAGCTTCACTCGTTTACGTGTTTAATAATGAAGTCCAAAAAGCGAACCTGTGCGTTCCCTGCAGTTCATGGGGCGCTGGTACGATCTGGCGGTGGTCTCCACCTGCCCCCACTACATGCACAGGAAGAGGGTGAGCCCCGTCATCGTGGCACTGGACCTGCAAGGCGTCGGTCCCGGGCGCAACTTCACAGTCACGTCCACGCGCATCAGGTCCACATCTCTGCATCTCTGGTATCACGGTGCGAGTTTGAGTCCATCCTCCGGCTGTAACCTGTGTGTGTGTGTGTGTGTGTGTGTGTGTGTGTGTGTGTGTGTGTGTGTGTGTGTGTGTGTGTGTGTGTGTGTGTGTGCAGGAACGGCACGTGCCAGCCGTCGTCCAGGCTTTTAAGCCTGACTGATGTTCCGGGAAGGTTCTTCCATCATAATCCCAGTAAGTGTTCATCAGCGTTCGGACTCTTTGAGTCAGAATTCGTTGGGTCTGACTCAATGAGGCGTGCGTTGCAGAGTTCTCGGCGGACGTCTATTCCTACGTGCTCCGCGTGAGCTACGAGCATTACGCCGTGTTGCTGCTCCTGAGCACCGAGCAGCCGTCGGGGAACAGAACCACGTCGCTGAAGCTTCTCAGTGAGTGACTCGCGCTTCGGTCTCAGGTGCAGGTGAGTCCGCGTGACGTCAGCTGCGCTTTCTCCAGGTCGCGCTGTCGACGTGAGTCCCGCTGCGCTGGAGGAGTTCAAAACGCTGGTCAGACAGCACAAACTGAGAGACGACAGCATCATCATGAACAAAGGTGTGTTTACGTTAAGCATCGGCTCAGCTGGGTTCTTTAACCAGCCTTTCTCGAACTCTCTGTCTTTACAGATGTGTGCACTGTCAATCAGCACGTGACGGAAGCTACCGCTCAGCCTCAGGTACGACGCTCACTTCACATTTGTCTCCAAACACCACGGATCTGCAGAGGTTTCCATCGTTCACCAGTAGTTGTCTTTTATGTTCAGGTTTCTGGGTCGAAAACGAATGCGGTGCCGCCTGAGAACGAGAACAAGTGACGTTGTATGAGTTTCAAAATTTAATTTGGGCCATAAAAATTAGGACAAGCACAGTCTAATTTACACGCAAACAAACTAAATGATTTCATCATTATTAATGGCTTGTTTTTTGCTTTAGGGTCAGACCCTGAACACTCACCAGACAACCAGGAGGAGATGACGTCACGTCGTTACTGCGCCGAATTAATCTGTTTTTATCTTAATACGCATTAGGAATAAAGTCCACAAACAAAGTCACACGTATTAGGTTAGCGTCAAAACCAAATGTATGGCAAATTTGTAATGTGGGTTTTGTTATAAAGTGCTTTTATCAACCAACCAGTCCACGCATTAAAAACAAGCTCCTGATAAAACACAGTCAGTGTCTCTGATCACTTTATGAATCTATATTAATAAATAAAACATTAGTTCTCTAAACACTAAACTGTGGAGGCATCGTTTGTGGTTGCGGTTAATAGTTTTAGCTCAAGCTGCAGATGAAACAAAATGCTGGTTTCTCCGCTTCACATAAGGTGACATTAAGTTTCAGCCGCTGTCAGAAGCGTTCATGCTCCACGTCACTCGTGTTTAGGTCACGCAAAGGACTGTGGGAGCTGTTGCGACTGGGGTGGAGGTGGGTTGAACACTCAGCGCTGAACCCAAACATGCGCAGGTTTAAAACAAACATTCTGTGTGGTGGTTTCTGTCCGGTCGCTCCGATCATGATGCATATTGACGTTTGCATGTTGATCATGAACTGAGCAGCTGCTCAGGCAAATCAGGACACAGAGAGGCAGAACTTTGCTCCGCTGCTTGTTTGCTTTTTGCTGAGGGGGGGGGGGGTACACACTGGGGCCATAGCAGGCAGGTTGTTGCCCTGTTAATAGAGGGTGTCAGAAGCAGCGAGGCCTCGGGAGGTGCTTTTTTCTGGGATTCTGCGTCTCAAACTCCAGTCCTCTCAGAGACGGGTCCGCCGACAGACCGATAGGATGCTGAAGGCAGTGGTTCTGGTTCCTGTGCTGGTCCTGGGATGGGCCTGGTCCATCCAGGGGGTCCCTGTGCTGTCAGATCCTGTTTACCCCACGCAGGAGAACTTTGACCTCTCCCGGGTCAGTGGATTTGTTTTTGCAGCGCTGCCTTTTTTCGTAAATTTGAATTGTGTTGAGTTTAGGACTAATGCGAGAAAACATTTTAAGCCGATTTTTCTTTGTATTTGTTTTTATTGACGTTGGGAGTCAAACGCTCCTGAACCCTGCGCTTTGCTGACGCTGCCTTTGTTTCGCGGCCTCTTGCAGTTCTTGGGGACGTGGCACGACGTGGCCGTGGCCAGCACCAGCCCCCACGTGCAGCAGCACCGGGCCGACGCAGCCATCGGGAAGCTGGTGCTGCAGAGAGGCTCGGCCGCGGGCAAGCTCCAGATGACGCGGACCGTCCTCAGGTATGTACGGCGAGCCGCCTGTACGGCGAGCCAAGGGGGTCACAAAAACGGCATTTCCAAAACATGTCACGACGCGTCTCGTGACACGGCACAAACGGACATGACGCGTTTTGGAAACGCCGTTTCTGTGACCCGTCATACTCCCCGCCTCCCCCTCCCTCCCCCCCTCCCACGTCTCGCTCATCGCCGCCTCGTCTGCAGACGCGGGGCGTGTAAGGAGATCTCCGGGGACTATGAGTTGACCTCCACACCGGGCCGCTTCTCCTACCACAGCGCCAGTACGTACAGCATCTCTGCGCCTCTGCATCACCTGCGAGCGCGTGTAAACGTGTGGTCATTTCACCAGAGTGGGGGTCGGACGTGGACGTGTACGTGGTTCACTCCAACTACAACGAGTATGCGATAGTGATCAGCATCAAGGAGAAGACCGCGGGGCAGAAGAGCACCTCGCTCAGGCTCTACAGTGAGTGTCTGTGCAGCTTTAATGGGACACAGCAGGTCCACGTCTGTTCTAGATAATAATACTAGATAATGTGACGTGCAGGCCGGTCAACGACAGTGAGGCCGACCGTGATGGACGACTTCAAGACGCTGGTGAGGCAGCAGGGAATGAGCGAAGCCGCGATCGTCACCAAGCAGAACAAAGGTAAAACGAGCGATGACGCAATGTGGAAGAAACGGGGAACGGTTCCACAACCTGAAGCGTGTTCTCGCGTCACGTCCGTGCAGGCGACTGTGTCCCCGGACAGCAGGAAGCGGAACCGAGCGCGCAGCCAGAACCTCTTCAGGTACTGGACCAATTATACCAATTATAAATGTATAATTGGTTATAAAATCTAACCAATTATAGATGTCACTCATTTCACCCAGTATTCTGCTGCTCT